>NC_088407.1:38922404-39082404 GCF_034236695.1 Oncorhynchus nerka
AAGTGGCAAAAATGTGCAGAAAGTAGTTTTGAAATCATTTTATTGAAGGGAAACAATAACAGTCTTTGGCAACATATATTCTTATATACTGTACAATGAGGAGATCAACTACAAAATGCTAGTCTTCTCCCATGTTTTAACCATTGGCCTCCCCCAGAAGGTGTATAAACAACAACAATAAATACAAATAAGATAATAGATACAAAACAAAAAAGTGAAGAACATAAATCAATAAACTCTAATTAGCAAATGTAGGACAGTATGCTCGTGTGTGTGCATGGACTTTGTACATGTATTTCTCACATGTGCAGCACAAAGTATTTGTTTTACAGTCCTTCTTTGGGGGCCAGAATTGGCAACTCCTCCTCTTGCCTGTACCGGCTGCAGCCTCAGGTGGATCAGGACAAGATTCAGCCCCCTGAACAGCTTTCACAAGCTCTGCAGAGGCTGCTGTGCGGGGGGAGGGGGCGCTCCCTTCTTTGAATGTGTGGAGTTACAAGTTCCTTTCCCAACTGCTCCAGGAACACCCTCCTCTATTTCCGCTTATCAGGCATCCAGGTAGGGTTGATCTTGTTCCATCGCATGAAGGCATTGTATGAGGACACATCAATGATGTTATGGAAGATGATGCAGTCATCCTCTTGCAGCTGTACATTCCAATCACTTTGTCTAGGTTGTCCATGCCTCCTTTGTTGTGGTTGTAGTCCAGGATGATGGCTGGTTTCCTGTCCTCATGATCACTGATCTCAGCCGTTTTGTGCAGTGTGCTCAGGAAGACCACATTCTTGTTCCTCTTTGGGAGGTAAGAAACTAGAGTGGTGATGGGGGTGAAGGCAAACTTTGATGAGAAGGCTTCTCAGTGTAGGGAGGAGCTCAGGTTTGTTCTTTCTAACTGTGTCAACCATGGTGATCTTCCTCTCCAGGAGGTGCTGGCTCAGTTCATAAGAGGTGAAGAAATTATCACACGTGACATTGCGACCCCTCAGTCCATTTGTCACATCAAGCGCAACCTGCATCCCCTGCTTCTTCTCCGGGCCTCGACTGGTCGGCTTCCCTGTGTAGACTTGCAACTTCCAAGCGTAGCTGGATTGTGCTTCACAGGCCACCCATATCTTGATTCCATACTTTGCTGGCTTGCTGGGCATATACTGCCGGAAAGGACAGCAACCTTTTGACAAAGAGATTACTATTAGTAATTAGTATCAGTGTCACAGAAAACAATCACATAAATCAAAGATATTACAGCAATACATAATAAAATTAGCAGTGAAAATCACCTACATTACAGATATGAAAATTTAAACTGTACCTCTGAATGGAACCAGTTGCTCATCCACTGTTACTTCAGGCCCAGGGTTGTAGAGGTAAGGCAGACGCTCCACCCACTTCTCCCAGACCTCTCTTATGGCCGCCAGTTTGTCTCTCACACTTTTTCAGGTTTTGACTCACTGTTATCAAATCTTTGCATTCTTGAGAAAGTGTGAAAGACTCAGTCTTTCAGAAAATCTCCCTTCCACTCTCTGCATACCAGATACTACATGTATAGCCTCGCCTTGTGACCTATACACACCCGCTAAGATTAGTAGCCCTATGTAGGCACGCAGGTCAATCTCATCCATCCTTTTCCAGTTGTCTCCATATTTACGGAAACCCTCCAGGATTATATTTTAGATGGCTGGTGTGATGAACATGTAGAATGTTGAGGCGATGTCCTGGGCATGGGCACCTGCATGTCTTGTGGGCACTGTGGTCATCCTTATGACATTTTGTGCTGCCATCCTGCCCTGGTTTTCATATGGTGACAAGGACCATGTTATTTTGCTGTTCTTTGACAAAAATGTCCCTCTTTCAGCTTGGGGGATTGCTTCTTCATCTGAAGATGATGCATCATGCTCTGGGTTGCATTCTTCCCCATCTTCTCCTTCAGATACCTTCTCCTCTTCTAAATCATTGTTCTCTTGTTCCTCCTGGTCATCTGAAAAAAATCTGATTTTCGACCTGTTTGGGCACTGAAATGTGCACTCATGGCTTCAGCAAAGAGAGAACTGGGGGGGATAGCCTAGTGGTTAGAGTGTTGGACTAGTAACCTGAAAGGTTGCAAGATCAAATCTCTGAGCTGACAAGGTAAAAATCTGTTGTTCTGACCCTGAACATGGCAGTTAAAATATTGATGGACTGTAATTTCTCTTTGCTTATTTGAGTTGTTCTTGCCATAATATGGACTTGGACTTTTACAATATAGGGCTATCTTATGTTTACCACCCCTACCTTGTCACAACACAACTGATTGGCTCAAACACATTAAGAGGGAAAGAAATTGCACAAATTAACATTTAACAATGCACACTTGTTATTTGAAATGCATTCCAAGTGACTACCTCATGAAGCTGTTTGAGACAATGCGAAGCGTATGCAAAGCTGTCATCAAGGCAAAGGGTGGCTACTGATTGAAAAATCTCAAATATAAATAAATGTTGATATGTTTAACACGTTTTTGGTTACTATATGATTCCATATGTGTTATTTCATAGTTTTGATGTCTTCACTATTATGCTACAATGTAGAAAATAGTAAAAATAAAGAAAACCTGGAATTAGTAGGTGTGTCCAAACTTTTGGCTGGTAGTGTACATATACTCACGGTCTTAATGTTCATCTATGTTGAGTCTGTGTGATGTTGCACTTACACTATAGACTCACTGTCTTTCTCCGTGTCTCTGTGTTGATTTCCCCAAGCTGGAGTTGACCTCAGAGACCAGTTCTCCGTCTGATGCTCCGTCTTTCATGGACGGCTTCTTATACTGCTCCGCCGGCCTAGCCAAGGCCACCCTGGACAGGAGAGGCAAAGATGGTGAGTCGACCGATGCAACATTGATCCTCAGTCAGCTAATCAATCAGTCAGTTAGTTACTAATGCCAACATCCAGTTAGTCAAATGTGTAGTCGGTGAAACCACAGCAATCGGTCAGTTGATGTCAAGTCAGTCAGTCAATCAATCTGTCAAATTGACAATCAATCCATCTATAATTAAACAGCCTCTCGAAACAAATAAATTATCCAGTCAAACGTACTCTTTGTTGGGTCCTTAAATAATCAGTTGACACAAAGAGAGAGAGAGAGTTCTTTGTAGGCTGCATCTAGCTTTTACCCGAAGCCCTCTAATAGCAAGGTCCTTGTTGAGACTAGACAGTGTGATTGAGAAACCTTCATGTATCAGAGACAATCATCAAAACTCCAGTAGATGGCGCTATTTAAAATGGACTACATAATCCCCCAACAGATTCCCCTGATTCTCTTCTGAGGTCGTTTAAAACTTTTAATCAGGCTTTTTTTCCAAACTCAGTTGCACCTCCTGCGCCTGTGAGCCGTCCTTCCCATCCTTCCTTATCCCTCCCCATCCCTTCTATCCAACATTTGGAGCTGTGGCTCGGGCCCATGGGTAATCAGGAAAATGGAGCTAGGTTTAGATGTCCCTCTTGGGAAGGAGGTGGGGAGGATGGGTGGGGGTTACATGGATCTCAATCTGCTACTGGGGACCAGCTGGCTGGATCTCCATCCTCCGGAGTTTCTCCCCCTATTCCTTCCCCCACAAGCCTCTATTGTATCCAGCTACCTCCTCTCTGGCTTTCTGGTGGTTGTTGTATCTGGCTAATGAACAGGGCTGAAGCCTATAGAGAGGGGAGAGTGAGCCGACGATTTGGTGTTCAAACAGTGAGCTTCATACTGTGTTCTGCTTTACACTGATGGGGTTCAGTTAGTGGAATAGGAAGCTGTAGTAGCTAACAGCTTTGCGTCGTAGCAATCTTACTACATATTCAATTTACTTTTGTTACAATATAAACTATTTAGTTAGCTAAATAGATTAAATAAACTATTTAATAGCCTTATACAGTTACTCTGTCTGTTTCTTTGTGAAGAACACTGATTAAGTGGAGATTGAGACTGACAAATGTACACAACCATTCAATTGTGGTCTTTACTAGTGGAGACTGATAACGGTTTTCCAGCACTTGAGAGGTCTTTCTTCCAAATTAACTCTGTCGCTTGATTCGTTTAAAAGCTCACACATTCATACATCTTCCCGATAGCAAGGGCCATGCAGTCAAACGAATGGCCGTAACTCTCCGGCCGATAAATACTTTGATATTTCATCTATATATTACCCTAACAAATTTGTCTTTGTGCGTTATTGGAGTGTGTTGAGGCTGTTGAAAAAAATCAGAGGTGGCTTGAATGACGCATTTAACTTCTCAACTCAAAAAGAGGAAATACTGCCTGCATGGGTCTTGTAAGAGCAGGGAGAGAAGATATTTTTGAGTGTTTTGTACTCCTGGATGCATTTCCGAGGTTCTCTGGTTAATGGGTTGATAATCTAATACACAAACACACTCATATGCACACAGACTTATATACACACACATGCACACGTGTACACACATGCACGCTAATGGCTTGGTGGTCTATAGCTACACCACAGCTCTTAATAATGCATAAGGCACTGATGGTGGTTTAATAAAAGCACAGCGTGTAGCGGTAGGAACGACATTAAGCAGAGTATCTTCTAGTTGATTCTCCTCTCATCGAGACATCAACTCCAATTGGTAGCCTCCTTGCCTCCCTCTCATTGATGTGAGCTATATTGAGCAGACATAGGGTGAAGATTGATTTATTTGGAGATACAATTTGTGGACATGTGGTTAGGTTTTGCCAGAGACATACCTTGGAGCTTCTCTTTATTAATGGAAATGCTATGGTGTTTTACAGTCAAATTTTTCAGTGACAGTAGAAGACACTTTTGGAAAGTGAATATGAGACATAATATGCCTTGAATCCCTTTCCTTCATTTGTTGGTGATTGGTGGGTTGATTGTGTTCAATGCATTATGTTTACAGGTAGCTCCTAAGTGTTAAGTGTATGTGTGAACACAGCACATAACAACCTTTATTGTTGTGATTAATTCAGTATAGGGATAGACTTGAAACCCAGTCCCCTGGAGCGCTACAGAGTCTTGAGCAGATGGGTGAATGACTCCGTCTCCTCTACTCCCATTCAGGTCGTCAGGGTAGAAGAAGGGAGGAAGGACCGTGCAAGGGGGGAAGTAAACTGCCTGAAAGCATGAGTGAAACAACACACCTAATTTCTGATTAATTTGTCTTTTCCTCAAGTGTTTCTCTTTACTCCCGGTCGCTGCCTGCCGCAGTGTCTCAGAGAGCACTCCAACCAAGGGCACAGGTATGCTGGGTCCACCTGACACACTGTTAGCAAAAGTCAAAGTCCAGATGAACCAAACAAACACATCATAGCATGTTGAATGGTGAAAGGTGACCGATTTTCTACTGCAACATAACAAAGGTTAAAACTTTTTTAGCTAAATAAAGGTTAAATAACAAAAATATGAATGTGCTTATCCCACAGGATGGTTTGATAGTATCACAACATTTTACCATTCAAAGTATTTAAAAAAAACTTGGGCAAATGGGAGCACAGATGTACTTAGGATTTCTTGATTTGGATGAGACAAACTGCTCTGAGTTGTAGAAATTGGACCACATCAGATAAAAAAAATATATATATATATTTTTTAAACTTGCCCCCCCAAAAAATATGTTAAAACTAAATAGAAGCAATTATTTGTGACAGCTGTGAAAAAAAGGAAGATGAGCAGGCTACTACAGTTGTAATTGAGAACTTGTTCTCAACTGAACTACCTGGTTAAATAAAAGGTCAATTTTTACATTTTGTATTACAAAATAAATTCACACAATCATATTGCATATACCTTATAATTCTTAAACCACAAATTCCCTCCAAAGCATTTTCAAAATATATTAATTTCAAGATATATCCAATATTACTATCCATACAAACATTCTACTACTATTTCCAACAGTGCATCTTTAGATGAAGATTGACTGACACAAAACAAAGGAAACATTTTAACAATATGTTGGGTTATGCACGTTGGATATTGAACACAGAGATAAAGGAAATAAAAGGGATAAATGCTGGAGAGTTCTTCCAAGGCATGGATTATTTGCCACTGAACTGAAAGACAAAGGAACACAGGTATTTAACAAGTGAAATTGATTGCAGGTGCACTCAAAGCATAGAGATGTATAGAGGTCTCTAGTTCCCAAAAGCCTCTAACATGGGCCGCACCATTGAGGATTGGTACATTGAGATCACTATGCATCTCTATGGCTCAGAGGTTGCCTGCAGTAAAAGGGACAGTTTACTAAAATGCATAAGAAAAATGAGCATTTGCTACAGCTGCCTCCATAAGCTGTCTCTTCTGGTTTTGCTCTTAGTCCTAAGTGGCCTGGTTTAATTTGGGTCATCCTTGACCTCTGGGAAGGGAATCAGACAGGCCACTGGTCTGAGGTGGGGTTGAAGTTTTCCCAGATGTGGTCAGCCATGATTTGGCTATGGCGCCTTGACCAACGAGAACAGCATAGAAAGCTTGAGGCAGAAAGCTGTCGATAAAGAGGAAGTTGGGAGTGACTGGGTCCGGGTCAGGTAGGAGGATGATGAAGGCAAGTGGCTCTGCTGCCCAATAAAGCACCATGGATGGCAGTTCTAGAGGAGGGCGGCGTGCCTAAATGGCAATTGGAGGAAGGTGTATGGTTTTTGCCATCCGTCAGAACAACACTGTGAGGCTCTGACCCCCCTGTCACTATAGGATGAGGTAATGACCATAAAGACGAGTGGTATCACCCCATGTAGCAATATGAGGTGTAACTCCTTGCAGGTGTTGCATGGTTTGTTGAGGGTGCAGTCCTTTGGGGATTTTCCTCGCACACTTCCAGCAGCGACCTTGAACTGAGATCCACTCCCTAACCTTTTCCCTTGACAGCTGCTTGAACTCAGGACATGAACACTGTGGTGAAAAAAGTACCTAAATGCCATTCTTCAGTAAAAGTAGAAGGCCAGCATCCCGGAGTCGCCTCCTCACTGTTGACATTAAGACTGGCGTTTTGCGGATACTATTTAATGAAGCTGCCAGTTGAGGACTTGCGAGGTGTCTGTTTCTCAAACTAGACACTCGAATGTACTTGTCCTCTTGCTCAGTTGTGCACAGGAGCCTCCCACTCCTCTTTCTACTCTGGTTAAAGACAGTTTGCGTTGTTCTGTGAAGGGAGTAATACACAGCATTGTACGAGATCTTCAGTTTCTTGGACATTTCTCGCATGAAATAGCCTTAATTTCTCAGAACAAGTAAAAACTCTTTCAAAAAACTGACTTTGATTCTGGTCATTTTGAGCCTGTAATCGAACTCACAAATGCTGATGCTCCAGATACTCAACTAGTCAAAAGAAGGCCAGTTTTATTGCTTCTATAATCAGCACGACAGTTTTCAGCTGTGCTAACATAATTGCAAAATGGTTTTCTAGTGATCAATTAACCTTTTAAAATGATAAACTTGGATTAGCTAACACAATGTTCCATTGGACCAGAGGAGTGATGGTTGCTGATAATGGGCCTCTGTATGCCTATGTAGATATTCCATTAAAAATCAGCCATTTCCAGCTACAGTAGTCATTTACAACATTAACAATGACTACACTGTATTTCTGATCAATTTGATGTTTTTTAAATGTACAAAAAAACGGATTTTCTTTCAAAAACCCAGCAACCTGTCCATGTGAACCACACTTGAACTCAACACCCTGGTCACCTTCCAATGTCTACAGCATGCCTAACAGGATTGGATGGAGAAAGCAAATTCTTGGAAGGCTGTGTGATCTCCTACCCTCAGATGTGGCGCATTGAGGACGTTGCCAATTTCTCTCTGCATGAACTGGCAGGGCTGTCCATACTTGGAATTCAGGACATTGAAAGCTGAGGTGTATGGCCTGGTGTTGTACATGTACATTTGAAGTCGAAAGTTTACATACACCTTAGCTAAATACATTTAAACTCAGTTTTTCACAATTCCTGACATTTAATCCAAGTAAAAATTCCCTGTTTTAGGTCAGTTAGGATCACCATTTTATTTTAAGAACGTGAAATGTCAGAATAATAGTAGAGAGAATGATTAATTTCAGCATTTATTTATTTCATTACATTCCCAGTGGGTCAGAAGTTTACATAACTCAATTTTGAGTTATGGTAGCATTGCCTTTAAATTGTTTAACTTGGGTCAAATGTTTCAGGAAGCCTTCCACAAGCTTCCCACAATAAGTTGGTTGAATTTTGGCCCTTTCGTCCTGACAAAGCTGGTGTAACTGAGTCAGGTTTGTAGGCCTCCTTGCTCACACACAGTTTTTTAATTTTCTGTAATTTTCTAAGCTGTTTAAAGGCACAGTCAACTTAGTGTATGTAAACTTTGTTGGAAAAATTACTTGTGTCATGCACAAAGTAGATGTCCTAATCGACTTGCCGAAACAATAGTTTGTTAACAAGAAATGTGTGGAGTGGTTGAAAAAGTAGTTTTAATGACTAAATAAAATAAAACTTTATTTAAAATGCATTTAAAGTTTGTTTAGATTCAATCCTATTCTTAACTTTGAATAGGATTTAGCCAGTGGCCAAAATGAAAATATCCAAGCATTAGACACATCTCCTTTAATTGTTGATATTTGATTGTGTTGTCAGCTTAACACAATTCAGTATGACTTTTGTAAAAACAGTAAATAGCCTAAAGTTATTAAGGCTATCCTACTAACTAATGTTACAGTTGTTATTCTACTTTAAAATGAGTAACTCATCCATAGCCACATTTTGAAGATGTTGTAACTAATAAAGTCATTATGTAATCATAGAAAGTGTGCATGTTCAAGATATATCGACAGAATCGCAAACAGCTTTGATCCCTTGCACTATGTACTTTTAATGTAATCTCAACTACAATTCAGGTTATTTAGTTGTGCTGTTAGATGAAGCACAGTGATAACATTAAATGGTTGTATAAATACAAAATATCTGACTGTAACGGTTGACGAGGAGGAGTAGTAAGGATCGGAGGACCAATGTGCAGCGTCGTACGTGTTCATGCTCTTTATTTAAACAAGCGAACACTGAAACAAAACAATAAACGAAACGTGAAATAACAAACCGAAACAGTTCTGTGTGGAACACACAGAAAATAAACACCCACGAAACACAAGTGGGAAAAGGCTACCTAAGTATGATTCTCAATCAGAGACAACTAACGACACCTGCCTCTGATTGAGAACCATACCAGGCCAAACGCAAACACAACATAGAAAACAGAACATAGACAACCCACCCAACTCACACCCTGACCATACTAAAACAAGTAAGTCATAATAAAATAACTAATGTCAGAACGTGACACTGACATTGTTTTCCCATTTGAACTTTCTTGTGCTTTTAAATGGTTGAAAGTGCAGTGATAACACATTTAGATGACAAATGAAGCATAAATCTGACAGTTTTTCCATTGGACTTTTAGATGGTTAAAAGCATAGTCTTAACACATTATGGAATTCAACAAACCTCTGCCTGTCTTTTTGAGTAGGTGAATAAAGGTTGAAATCTCATTGATCAATGTCTCAACCCCGAAATGACTCACATGTCCACGTTGAAATTGTGTGCCCAGTGGGAAGTCCTCTGTTGTTGTCTTCCTTCTGTTCAACATGCTTAGGACATTGTGTCATGTCCAGTTCACATTCATGAGTCCCAGATGAGCTACGCCATCAAGGTGGAATCATCTTACCCACTGGCTCCTGAAGCCCCCATGAGCTCCCGAGTCTAGAAGCAGTCTTGCTAAGCCTCAGACACTGTCGCTGGCTAGTAAGCCTGAAATAACTTTTTGTAGTGGATTGTAGTGGATTTTCAAAGGATTTAAATTGACACGTAAAATCGGAGTTCCTGATGTATCAACAACTCAGTCATCTGGTAACCAATCCCTTGACTTTTCTCAAACTAAGTAAGAGATCTACCATGGGCCTACAGTACATCCCGAATTTGGTGATATTATGGTTCATGGGAAGAATTGTTTGAAGGTTTTTCAAAAATGTCAAAGGTGGAGGAAAATCTATCCTGACGAACCTTATGGGTCCTTCACGCAAATGTGTTCAGTATTAGGAAAGACGCCTACCATAGGAGGTTGGTGGCACCTTAATTGGGGAGGACGAGCTCGTGGTAGGCTGGAGGTTTCCATTCCATTGACTCCATTCTGACCATTACTATGAGCCGCCCACCCCTTGTCAGCCTCCTGTAACACCTACATACACAGTTTCAAGTCGCTAGGTCAAATGGGGTGGCAGATATGAGGGTTTACGTGAGACTGCTTATAACAGTGTCACCTATAGGCCAATCAGGGTCATTCTTTATGACTAAGTTACTCATGGCCTCTATTTTCCATGCCAAAATAGAGAGAAAAAAAGTAACCAATGTATGTTTGAGTTGACAATGTCAACAAAAACAACAAATTATAAGAACAACAAAGAGAGAGAGATTTAAAAATAGAAGTTTAGGTTTGAAGAACATCTAACTAACCCAATCCAATGCCCTTAGTCAACACTACAGATTCAAACTCCAACTTCACCATCCGAAACTACTCCAAACCACCCACTTCATCTAGCAGACGCACAATTTTCCCTCCATCAAAATCTATGTGCATATTTTGCATATAATATTTCAAAAAGGTGAGCCGACGAGCTGGTAATATGCTCAGTGGACATTGTGATTTGCAGGTCCCATACCAGATGAAATTATCCAAGCAGTGTATTTAATGTAAAGTGACACCCACATGCTTCTGTAGTGCAGAGCCATGCAGGGAGATGCAGAGTAAGGCCAGTTGTGGAGCATCTATTCTGCATACGTTAATATGTATGAGCCATAGACAGACAGAGGTGAGGCATTCTGCATAATACAGACACATGCTTGGACTGGTTTAAACTATGGTACTGTGATGTACAGTTAATGTAGCTACTAGCTACTCTCCCACTGGACAACAGGGACTGTTGTAATTACACCATTTATGAATAATCCTGTAGCCTTCAAACCAACACACAGGCACACACAAATATACCAACGAGCACACACATACACATGCAAACATCAGGGCCAGATTAATGCAGGGACTTACTGGGGCTGAATCCCCTGGGCCCAGGCCCGTGGGTGGCACATGAGGAAGCAAAAAATATATAAATAAATGTTACACCAAAAACTATAATAAAGGAAATATATACAGCATATCTATTCATTCAGGGGTTTCTCTTTATTTTTACTGTTTTCTACATTGTAGAATAATAGTGAAGAAATCAACTATGGAATAGCACATGTGGATTCATGTAGTAACCAACAAAGTGTTAACCAAATCTAAATATATTTTATACTATTTTAGACTCTACCCAGAGCTATAGCCTTTCTTTTTCCCTGTTAGGCTTAGCGACATGTTTGGAATACGTTAGGCATGGTTATTTTGTCTCCCCGTTTCACTACAATGACCACTCCGTCTGTTAGACTTAGTAGTCTTTCTTTTGAACAGCAGAAAGAACTACTTACTTTACAAATAGAGCAGGAGCAAGCTAAACTAGAGCATTAGCGGGTTCGGGAGTGAGCATTGGAACAAGCTAAACTGGTGCATGATTGTGTTAAGCTAGAGCATGATCGTGTTAAGAAGAAACATTTCAAAGTAAGTACAGAATCAATCATTAGGATGTTTTTAACATATAGCTTCAATAAAGTTCCAACCGGAGTTTTCCATCTTGTCTTTGTGAGCCATGGAACGCAAGTGACTACCATGAGGAAAAAGTGGGATCACAAAATGGCTGCTTGATGGACAGCTGATATATTCTGCTCTCATTCACTCTCACAACAACATAGAAGCCTCATTATAATTTCTGTTGATGGTTGACATCTAGTGGAACCCCTAGGTAGTGCAACATCATTCATATCTCAAGGGGATTTCATTGGGGACAAGCTCAGATTTCTGACTTCCTGTTTTGATTTCAACTCAGGATTTTGCCTGCCAATATGGGTTCTGCTATACTCACAGACATCATTCAAACAGTTTTAGAAACTTCAGAGTGTTTTCTATCCAATACTAATAATAATATGTCAATATTAGCAACTATGACTGAGGAGCAGGCGGTTTGATATGGGCACCTTTCATCCAAGCTACTCAATACTGCCCCTGCAGCCATAAGAAGTTAAGTATGAATAGGAATCAGAATTTAAACAGGATTTGGAGCGTGCTTTCATCAAGCTGCAACAAGAGCGGCTAGAACTGATTAGGGAAGGAAAGCTCTCAGGGGAGAGTTGGCTTTGGAAAAGTGACCCTGATTGTACTAGGGGTTGCTCCTCTCTCGGTCATGCCCTGGAGATATTTGATATTGTTGGAAATGTACGGCTATTGCCGTAAGGAACCTGAGACGTTATTTTCGTTGTTTGAGCGTGGTGTTGGTACTAATATTTGGCCTGATTCTGATCACACTTTGAAACTTCTTTGGGATAGGGGGCGGTATTTTCACCTCCGGATGAAAAGCGTGCCCAAAGTAAACTGCCTGCTACTCAGGCCCAGAAGCTAGGATATGCATATAATCCGTAGATTTTGATAGAAAACACTCTAAAGTTTTTTTAACGGTTAAAATAATGTCGGTGAGTATAACATAACTGAAATGGCAGGTGTAACCCTGAGAACAAACCAACCTAAAAAATGTTTTCATCCTACCACTGATTTCAATGGCTGGCACTTTTATAACAGGGCGAAATTGTGCCCGATTGCCGTTCCTAGGGCTTCCACTAGATGTCAAACATCTTTAGAAAGAGTTTCAGGCTGGTTTTTGGAAAAATTAGCCAGAAGTTGTAGTTTTTCTAGGTAGCTCCCATTTTGGCTGTAGTGTTTCCAAGTGCGTGAATGAGAGCGCGTTCTTTGGTATTTTTCACCGGTAAAGACAATAACGATTCTCTGTCTTAAAACCTCTTTGGTCTTGGGGGCAGTATTTTCACGTCCGGATGAAAAGCGTGCCCAAAGTAAACTGCCTGCAACTCAGGTCCAGAAGCTAGGATATGCATATTATTAGTGGATTTGGATAGAAACCACTCTGACGTTTCTAAAACTATTTTTGAATAATGTCTGTGAGTATAACAGAACTGATTTGGCAGGCGAAACCCTGAGCACAATCCATCCAGGGAAAAAGTTTTTTCAGCTCAATGTGTTTTCTATTAGTTTTCTATGGTAATCCCCTTTTAATAGAAATATGCTTGCAGACGTCAACAATCTTTAGAAATTGGTTGACGTTTTTCATTTGAGAAATTTATAATTATTCCTTTCCTTTCCATTTGTCACACAAAGTGACTCAAGTCTTTTGGGCCCGGAACGCGCTTCACTTTGTTTCCGTCCGGTATTGAACACAGTTTATCCCGTCTTTAATTTTATCGATTATTTACATTTTAGGATACATAACATTGGATTAGGAACGTTGTGTGAAATGTTTGGACCAAGTTTTACAAGTAAGTTATTAGATACTTTCTAGTCATGTTGGGCGAGTTGGAACCGATGTATTTCTGAATCAAACGAGCCAAATAAATTGACATTTTGGGGATATAAAGAATACATTTATCGAACAAAAGGATAATTTGTGATGTTTCGAGGACATTTTGGAGTGCCAACAGAAGAAGATCTTCAACGGTAAAGGAGTATATTATGTAGCTATTTCTGATTTTCGTGTCGCAACTCCCTGGTTGAAAATGATTTGTTATGCATTTGTGTGCTGGGCGCTGTCCTCAGATAATCGCATGGTTTGCTTTCGCCATAAAGCCTTTTTGAAATCTGACATGGTGGCTGGATTAACAACAAGTTAAGCTTTATTTTGATGTATTGCAACTTGTGATTTCATGAAAGTTGAATATTTATATTAATTTAATTCGAATTTGGCGCTCTGCAATTTCACCGGATGTTGGCCAGGTGGGACGGTAGCGTCCCACTGATCCGCAAGAAGTTTCTAATGTTGCAGTGTGTGTTGACTGGTAAAGCGCAGGAAGCATATTCAACTCTTGGTGTAGACGACAGTGTCAGCTATGATAAGGTTAAAATGGCTGTGTTACAGATTGACGAATTGATTCCTAAGCCTTAATCGCTGGTGTTCTGCCTCTGTGGTTAAGACTTTCCACGGTCTGTGTGATCTGATTATGGTAGAGCAATTGAAGGACACAATCCCTGATCGTATATAGCCACGTACATTAACAAACAAAAAGGGAAGACTCTGTTGTACAGCACACTGTATTACTTATGCAACTAATATAAGGACAGGACATGAGATGGGAGTAGAAACTAACGTGGGCATTGTTTAATGCATTTCACAGGACAAAACATTCCAAGCATTAAAATGTACATAAGTAGGTGGGTGTTACAGGTGCCCTAAAGGGACAAACTAGAATATCAATACCCAACAATGCCTCAGTTCCCAGACATAATCCTGGGGTGTATTCTGCTGCAATATTGGAGGTTAGTCTGAACTAAATATTCAACCTTTCAAGTGGTTGTCTTTTTCTTGCAGGGTAATGATGATGTACAGGTCATTCTACAGGTCTCTGAGTGGTGATGATGTATGCCCAGACTGGGGTGCAACGCTTCCCTGAGTAGGCACTCTGGCTGGTTCAGTCTGGAGCACTTACCACATTTGTAGGTTGCTGCAGTGGATGTTCAGGTGATGGCTCGTAGTCATGGTATGTCTCCAGTAGCTGATCTTGGTTTGTCACTTGAGTCATCTCTGAGGTTGGTTCCTGGCAACAGTTGATTCATGTGTCTCCTCCAGATGATGTTCTCCGGTGTGTGAACTGTGTACGACACAGGCCCTGTTTGTGCGACCAATGTTGCTGGTATCCACTTTGGACCTTTGCAGTAGTTCAGAGCAAGAACTCTCTTTCCAGCGTTACTCCGTCTCTCTACTTGTACTCTCTGTTGTGTCTGTACAACCTGTGTATTCTTTGGAGGCCCCAGAAGGTCAAGTCACGTGCGAAACTGTCCTTTCATCATGGCTGATGCGGGTGCCACTTTGGTTGTAGCATGGAGGGTGTTTGTGTAGGTCAACAGGAAGGTGTTTAGGCTCCTATTGAGTGTTGTTTTTAAAGCAGGCTTCATCGTCTGGACAAATCTTTCAGCGAGGCCATTAGTTGCAGGGAGATATGCCGCTGAATTGATATGCTGAAATCCATTTGCTTCCATGAATGACTGGAACTCTTCAGATACCAGATGGGGGACATTATCGCAAAAAAATTGCATTGGCAATCCAAAGCGACTGAAGATTGACCGTAGCACTCGTTCTCTCCGCTGAGGTGCTCTTCATCACCTTGACGTCAGGCCATTTGCTGTGTGTATCAACTACGTCTCAGAACAAACAATCCTCGAGTGGGCCTGCATAGTCTGTGGACTTTCTGCCAAGGCTCATCTGGGAAGTGTCATGGGTGTAGTGTCATGAGGTATGTTTCTCATCTTTTGACATGCAGAACATGATTTGGCCTTATCTTTGATAGCTGCATCCAAACCTGGCCACCAAAAGTAGCTGCGTGCAATTGCCTTCATTTGCACCACGCCACAGTACCCTGCATGGAGTTCTTTAAGGACCTGTCTTCTCAGTGTGGCGGTATGATGACTCGAAAGCCCCATAGCAAGCATCCAGACTTTACTGTGAGCTTGTTTCTCCTTAATAGGTAATAGCTCTCCTCCTTTCCCACGAGTGACAATGTCCACGACCTCAGACATTACTGGATCAGTGTGGGTGAATCTTTTCACTTGGACAGACGTAACTGGGGTGTTTTTCACTTCCTTGAAGTAGAAGATTTCAGCCTAGGAGTGCTCAGTGTGTGTGACAAGTAAGAGAAGCCTTGAGAGGCCGTCTGCATTGCAATGCTGCTCTGACCTTCTGTACTTGATATCGTGCTGATGAGCAGATAACAGTAATGCCTGTCGCTGCATGCGGCTGGCTGCGAGTGACGGAATGCCGGTGTTGGTACCAAAGATGGAGGTGAGGGGTCTATGGTCAATCAGCAGTGTGAATCATCGGCCAAACAGAAACTGATTAAATTGACTTTAAACACAATGGTGAGCGCTTCATGCTCTGTGCATAATTGCTCTCGGTTTTACTTAAAGTCCGTGATGCAAAAGCAATTGGCCTTTCTTCACCTGATGGCATTATGTGTGAGACAACAGCACCAACGCCATAAGGCGATGCATCGCATGCCAACTGTAATGGCTGTAAGGGCTGTTTTCACTTTCTTGAAGGCCTCCTCACATCTGTCTGTCCACTTCCACTGTTTGGCATTGTTCAAAAGTTCATGGACTGGCCTCTTAAGGACCGGACAATTTTTTCAATTTTCGCCTAAAATGACATACCCAAATCTAACTGCCTGTAGTTCAGAACCTGAAGCAAGGATTTGCATATTCTTGATACCTTTTGAAGGGAAACACTTGGACGTTTGTGGAAATGTGAAATTAATGTAGGAGAATAACACATTAGATCTGGTAAAAGATAATACAAACAAAAAAACATGCGTTTTCTATTTTATTTTTTTGCTCCATCATCTTTGAAATGTAAGAGAAAGGCCATAAATGACTTAGGAGTTTAGGTGCAATTTAGATTTTGGCCACTAGATGAGAGCAGTGTGTATGCAAAGTTTAAAACTGATCGAATTAAGCATTATATTACTGCACAACATTTTGAATCAAGTCTGGACAGATGTGCCGAACTGGTCAATTGATACATTTTCAAGTACATAGCTATAGAGAACATGATATGATAATACAAAATGTACATTTACACACTCCCAGGAAGGTCATACATGATGGATCATTAGCTTCCCTATGTAACGGATTCCTTCCTGGGAAGGAGAGGAGGACCAAAATGCAGCGTGGTTAGAGTTCATGGTTTTTTAATAAGAGAAACTAAACATGAACACAATTACAAAACAACAAACGTGGCAAAACCCGAAATAGTCCTATCTGGTGCAGAGAACACAAAGAAAGGAAACAACCACCCACAAACCCCGACACAAAACAAGCTACCTAAATATGGTTCCCAATCAGAGACAATGACTAACATCTGCCTCTGATTGAGAACCATATCAGGCCATACATAGAAACGGACAAACTAGACACACAACATAGAATGCCCACCCAGCTCACGTCCTGACCAACACTAAAACAAGGAAAACACAACAGAACTATGGTCAGAACGTGACACCCTACAGAAAAGACACTAACCTTGACACATCTAGATGACCGGGTGGGTGTGCGGCCAGAAACAGCAGGGGCTCAAACTGTAGAACACAGTTCCTACATTTTAATATAAAATTTAATTTTATCAAACCAAACTATCCTACAATTTTATCTCTAGAACCCTCAGGATGACGAATCAGAGCAAGATTACTGAATGGCAAGTACATTATTTACCTTCAGAGGTGAATGTATCAAACCAGTTGCCGTGACAAAAGATTTTTGATGTTGTGCACGCTCCTCCAAACAATAGCTTGGTATTTTTTCACTGTAATAGCTACTGTAAATTGGACAGTGCAGTTAGATTACCAAGAATGTAAGCTTTCTTCACATAAGACATACATATGTTATTCTAGTCATATTATCGCACGTTAGCAACAACTGCCCCGGTATAGGGACACCGATTCTGTAGAAGTTTAACATGTTAGCAAGGTTTGACCCGAACTTTGCGTAGTACGGCAGTAGTCCTAAGAATGATCTCAGCTGACTGACGTTCTGTGGGGATGGAGCTTACCCGATGGCCTTCACCTTTGATGGTGCCTTGTGGAGCCCCGAACTGTCGATGATGTGCCCAGGTACTCAACAGAAGGCTGGAAAAATGTGCATTTGTCCTTTCGAACCCTCAGAGCGTGCTCCTCCAGTTTCTGTAGTGTAGTGTTCAAGTTTCTCAGATGCGCTTGCTCGTCTTTGCCGGTGATGAGTAGAACATTGAGGTAACATTGGACATAGCTCTCTGAAACAAGGCCGGAGCGGAGGTGATTAAAAAAGGAAGCCTCTGGTGCCTGTACAGTCCTTTGAGTCACTATGGTCAACAGCTATTGTGCCTCTTGGTCCACATGCATCTGTAGACAGACTAATGTCAGGCCTATATTTCTGAATTTCTGTCCTCCAGTGGTCGTCAATGAGGGGTAGTGGATATTTTTCAGCAATCAAGATTAGGTTAATGGTAACTTTGAACTCACCACAGAATCTGAGTGATCCGTCCTTTATGACTGGAATGACAGGTGTAGCCCATTCACTAACATTCACTGGATCCAATACTCCCATCTCGACTAGTCTGTTTAGCTCAGTTTTAACTTTTGGTTTTATGGCGTATGGGACAGATCTAGCTTTGAAGCATTTTGGCTTGCTGTCTGGTTTCACGGTCAGCTTAACTGTTATGTCCTTCATACTGCCAAGTTCTCCTTTGAACACATCCGTGTGTTTCCTCAATATCCCTTGTAGGTTTGTACTCTTTTGCAACCATGTGAGTCCAAGCAATGGTGGATAGTTTCCTTTCACAGTGTAGACTGAGTGGTAGCTTTACCTTCTATTTGTTGAGCTCCACTGTTTTTTTAAAACCTTTATTTAACTTGGCAAGTCAGATAAGTACAACTTCTTATTTACAATGACGGCCTACACTGGCCCAACCCGGACGATGCTGGGACAATTGCGCTATGGGAATAATTTGATCATACGATTTATCACCAGGTTTCTTCCTCGTTGCCAGATTTGTTGTATAGCACACTACATTACTTATACAACTTATAAACTAATAAGAAAAAAAATAAACTTCCTCTCACTGTCAACTGTGTTTTTTTCCAGCATACTTAATAACATGTGAAAATATTTGTATGAACATAACAAGATTCAACAACTGAGACATAAACTGAACAAGTTCCACAGACTTGTGACTAACAGAAATGGAATAATGTGTCCCTGAACAAATAGGGGGTCAAAATCAACTGCTGCAATAAGTTCTGAAGTGCATCTCCCCGTCATGGACTGCATCAGATTTGCCAGTTCTTGCTGTGAGATGTTACCCCACTCCAGCATTGTCATGGAGGGCCATGTCAGGATGAGCCCGCAGGAAGGGTACCACACGAAGGTCTTATCTTCACTATAACGCTCAGTCCGATGATGCTGTGACACACCCAGACCATGACAGACCCACCACCTCCAAATCAATTACTGTACAGGCCTCGGTGTAACGCTCATTCCTTCAACAACAAACGTGAATCCGACCATCAAAAATCATGACTTGTCAGTGAAGAGCACTTTTTGCCAGTCCTGTCTGGGCCAGCCACGGTGGGTTTGTGCCCATATGCGATGTTGTTTTCCGGTGATGTCTGGTGAGGACCTGCCTTACAACAGGCCTAAAAGCCCTCAGCCCAGCCTCTCTCAGGATACTGAGAACAGTATGAGCACTGATGGAGGGATTGTGCGTTCCTGGTGTAACTCAGGCAGTTGTTGTTGCCATCCTGTACCTGTCCTGCAGGTGTTCGGATGTACCGATCCTGTGCAAGTGTTGTTACACATGGTCTGCCACTGCGAGGACGATCAGCTGTCCGTCCTGTCTCCCTGTAGCACTATCGTAGGTGTCTCACAGTAAGGACATTGCAATTTATTGCCCTGGCCACATGTGCAGTCCTCATACCTCCTTGCAGCATCCCTAAGGCACGTTCACACAGATGAGCAGGGACCCTGTGCATCTTTCTCTTGGTGGTTTTCAGAGTCAGTAGAAAGGTCTCTTTAGTGTCCTAAGTTTTCATAACTGTGACCTTAATTGCCTACCGTTTGTAAGCTGTTTTAACAACCGTTCCATGGGTGCATGTTCATTAATTGTTAATGGTTTATTGAACAAGCATGGGAAACAGTGTTTTAACCTCTTAGAGCTACTACCCCCCTACTTTTTTCAATTTCTGCCTGAAGACATACCCAAATCTAACAGCCTGTAGTTCAGGCACAGAACCAAGGATATGCATATTCTTGGTACCATTTGAAAGAAAACACTCTGAAGATTGTGTAAATGTGTATTGAATGTAGGAGAATATAACACAATAGATCTGGTTTAGATAATACAATAAAAAAAACATATGTTTTTTATTTTTATTGTTGTATTATCATCTTTAAAATGAACAAGATAAAACAAACATTCAGATAGGACGATGGGGACAATGGGTAACATGGGTAACTATTTACACACTTTCAATATTTGGAAGACCCTCAGTCCTCTATCAAATCAAATGTATTTATATAGCCCTTCGTATATCAGCTAATATATCAAAGTTCTGTACAGAACCCCAGCCAGATTATTTTGATTTCATTACGGAGGGTTTTGTGTCTCTGTTAGGAAGTAACGACCTAGTGTCAGTGAAGATCCTGAGAGACATGTGCCTCTGAGTCGTTTGTCTTAGAGTCGGTGTTACCCTTCTCTGCTAAAACTGATTCGGGGAATATTGTTTTAATTTAAGGGAATTGTGTTGAACACTGTCAGTTCCATTGCATAAACTGATGTTGGTGACAACCCTCCCAATCTGTCTGACAAATTCTCGCTCTTTGCCCTGGTTATTCTTAATAGGATGTTGGTGGGCGGAGCCGAGAGGGTTGTCAGCGAAATGGAACACACCTAGACTCGGGTGTGTCCCGGGGGATAAATACACCTTCTCCCCATTCATTGAGGAGACTCTCTCCATGTAGACGCATTGTTATTTTTGGTTGTGGCGTTATGTGGCATGTTTGTTTTGGCTTTCATCTGTGAAGAGCACAGGGCGCCAGTGGCGAATTTGCCAATCTTGGTGTTCTCTGGCAAATGCCAAACGTCCTGCACGGTGTTGCGCTGTAAGCACAACCCCCACCTGTGGACGTCGGGCCCTCATACCACCCTCATGGAGTCTGTTTCTGACCGTTTGAGCAGACACATGCACATTTGTGGCCTGCTGGAGGTAATTTTGCAGGGCTCTGGTAGTGCTCCTCCTGCTCCTCCTTGCACAAAGGCGGAGGTAGCGGTCCTGCTGCTGGGTTGTTGCCCTCCTACGGCCTCCTCCACGTCTCCTGATGTACTGGCCTGTCTCCTGGTAGCGCCTCCATGCTCTGGACACTACGCTGACAGACACAGCAAACCTTCTTGCCACAGCTCGCATTAATGTGACATCCTGGATGAGCTGCACTACCTGAGCCACTTGTGTGGGTTGTAGACTCCGTCTCATGCTACCACTAGAGTGAATGCACCGCCAGCATTCAAAAGTGACCAAAACATCAGCCAGGAAGCATAGGAACTGAGAAGTGGTCTGTGGTCACCACCTGCAGAACCACTCCTTTATTGGGGGTGTCTTGCTAATTGCCTATAATTTCCACCTGTTGTCTATTCCATTTGCACAACAGCATGTGAAATGTATTGTCAATCAGTGTTGCTTCCTAAGTAGACAGTTTGATTTCACAGAAGTGTGATTGACTTGGAGTTACATTGTGTTGTTTAAGTGTTCCCATAATTTTTTTGAGCAGTGTATATTGATATACAGTGGGGAGAACAAGTATTTGATACACTGCCGATTTTGCAGGTTTTCCTACTTACAAAGCATGTAGAGGTCTGAACTTTTTATCATAGGTACACTTAAACTGTGAGAGACAGAATCTAAAACAAAAATCCAGAAAATCACATTGTATGATTTTTAAGTAATTGATTTGCATTTTATTGTCGCTGATCATATATAAGTTGTTGTTTTCCTTTTGGGTTTTGTGGGATTTTGTTTTCTGTTTAGTGTCTGATAGAACTGTGCACTTTCATTTTCATTTTTGTTATTTTGTTTGAGTGTTTTTCGAAAATAAAAATCATGAACACTTTCCACGCTACGCTTTGGTCCACTCCTTTTGACGAGAACCGTTACAATATTTTTTTCCCTACTAGGACGGAAATGCTTTCTAAATATAGTAATCAATCAAATGATAAACTACTTACTATAAGATTTCACCATTCTGGGGACTCCCGAGGTGCGCAGCGGTAGCTTCTAGATTCTGTGTTTGAGTTCAGGCTCTGTTGCAGCCGGCTGTGGCTGGGAGACCCACGGGGCGGTGCACAATTGGCCCAGCGTCGTCAAGGTTAGGGAAGTGTTTGGCCGGCAGGGATGTCCTCATCCCATCGCGCACTAGCGACTCCTGTGGCAGGCCAGGTGCAGTGCACGCTGACACGGTCGCTAGGTGTACGGTGTTTCCTCAGACACATTGGTGCGGCTGGCTTCTGGTTTAAGTGGCCATTGTGTCAAGAAGCAGTGCGGCTTGGTTGGGTTGTGTTTCAGAGGACCCACGGCTCTTGACCATCGCCTCTACCGAGTCCGTACAGGAGTTGCAGCGATGAGACAAGACTGTAACTACCAATTGGACACCACAAAATTGATCACACTTAGTGACAGTACACTATTGGCAATATTTCATGAAACTGATCACACTGAGCTGCATAGAGACACCATTCAAATCTGTGCAGAGTTGTTACAACTTCAGCTTT
Organism: Oncorhynchus nerka; assembly: GCF_034236695.1. Classification (NCBI taxonomy): domain Eukaryota; kingdom Metazoa; phylum Chordata; class Actinopteri; order Salmoniformes; family Salmonidae; genus Oncorhynchus; species Oncorhynchus nerka. The sequence goes on from NC_088407.1 coordinate 38,944,848, forward strand.
AAGCACAAAGTGATTTTGTCAGTCTGTGACCAAGAGAAAGTGGTCTTATTTCAATTCTACAAAATGCCAAAACTGTGATCAGAGAATATATATTCAGCTACTGTTGTACTGTTTACAGTCGGTCTTACAGCTCGTTTTCACTAGCACACGGTAAATTGCCATGTGCCGCTTAGGCCGCCCAGAGTGGCTCTAAATGGGTAAATAGTTAAATAGTAATATGCTCTAAAACGCTCTGGTGAATAACAAACTTTGCTGCCCTGTTTCCAATCGTCCCCATGGCTGGGAGAACCTATTCAAGTAAGTGGCGGCAGGGTAGCCTAGTGGTTAGAGCGTTGGACTAGTAACCGGAAGGTTGCAAGTTCAAATCCCCGAGCTGACAGACAGTTAACCCACTGTTCCTAGGCTGTCATTGAAAATAAGAATTTGTTCACAACTAATTAAATAAAGGTAAAGTGAATACATTTTGAAAATGTAAAAAACATCTAGCTACAGTGCAGGCTAACTCAAATTAGCTGCTAACAGAGCTAGCTAATCTAGCCAACTTTACATACTGTATGAAAATGGCTCTCATGAGTACCACCACAAGAATGGAAGACCCAGAGATAATTCTGCAGCAGAGGATAATTAGTCCCCCCTCTCCGCTCTCTCTTTCCTTCCATTGAAAATTAATGGGAAGTGGTGTTGTAAGTGATTTAGTCAGCTTAACTTTTTTTCTCACCTTTTAATTGACAGAATGAGGAGGCAATTACGAAGATGGATTGGTAACCAGGCGCTTGGTGGTTTTTGACTTTCATCCAGCTTTGCTGATGTAAAAACAAAACATAATGCTCATGAATTGATGATAATGTGCAGTGAAGTTTATTATGTACCTTCAGAAACTAATTTAAGTAGATTGTAATAACACAGGTGTCAAAGAGTGTATGTGAGAGTGCGTGTGTGCGTGCTTGCTTGACTGCATGTGTGTGTTTGTGTCTGTGTACGTGCGTGTGCGTGTCTATATCCAGCTTCTTCTATTTTTTGAAACAAGTAATTTTTTTATATTTCACTTCACCAATTTGGACTATTTTGTGTGTGTCCATTACATGAAATACAAATAAAAATCTATTTAAATTACAGGTTGTAATGCAACAAAATAGGTAAAACGCCATGGGGGTGAATACTTTTGCAAGGCACTGTATTCACAAATGCAGCTGCCAATGTATATAAACACACACGTATATGAACGTAAAAACAGCAGGTTTCTATCAACTGAGACTGAGTTGATCTGTGGAAAGTTGGAAAGAACACAACTGTCTTTCATGATTGTCTGACTTAGAGGATTTACATACTTAACAAGCATGAAGTTCATGAAAACACATCTAATTTTGGATTTCAAAGTCACCGTTACCATCTGCCTTTTTGTTCCGCCACCAACAGACACGCTCACAAGCAAGCGCAAACACACACACAAACACCCACCGCTGTTTTGACACCAAAGTTTTTGACTCACTTCAAATCAAATTTATTTATATAGCCCTTCGTACATCAGCTGATATCTCAAAGTGCTGTACAGAAACCCAGCCTAAAACCCCAAACAGCAAGCATTGCAGGTGCAGAAGGAATATGCAAATTATTGATTCCTTTGTCAATCAGTGTGTGATGCATTTGAAGATACAGAAAATATAGTGCTAATAGATGAACGACGAGGTTACGAGCACTGCCTTTAAAATACAAAGAGGTGTGAGTGGCATAAAAAAAGAAAGGAGAAAAGGTTCTCTTCCTGTTTCTCGCTCTCTCCATCCCCCTCTCCGAGTGAGAGATGGTGTGGACAACATTCCACTAATAACTTACCAAAGTCAAATCAAATCCAACTTTATTTGTCACATGCGTCGAATACAACAAGTGTCGACCTTACCGTGAAATGTTTACTTACAAGCAGTTCAAGAAGAGTTAAGAAAATATTTACCAAATAAACTAAACGAAACAATAATGAAATGTAACACAATAAAAATAACAATAACGTGGCAATATACAGGAGGTACCGGTACCGAGTCAATGTGCGGGGGTACAGGTTAGTCGAGGTAATTTGTACATGTAGGTAAGGGTGAAGTGACTATGCATAGATAATAAACAGCGAGAAGCAGCAGTGTACAAAACAAATAGAGGGGGGTGTGTCAATGTAAATAGTCCTGTGGCCATTTGATTAATTGTTCAGCAGTCTTATTGCTTGGAGGTAGAAGCTGTTAAGGAGCCTTTTGGTCCTAGACTTGACGCTACGGTACCACTTGCCGTGCAGTAGCAGAGAAAGCAGTCTATGACCTGGGTGACTGGAGTCTCAAACAATTATTTGGGCTTTCCTCTGACACCACCTATTTTATAGGTCCTGGACGGCAGGAAGCTTTGCCCCAGTGATGTACTGGGCCATACACACTACACTCTGTAGCGTCTTACGGTCAGATGCCGAGCAGTTGCCATACCAGGCGATGATGCAGCTGTCTAAACTTTTTGAGGATCTGGGGACCCCCGATGTTAATGGGGGCATTTTCAGCCCAGCTTTTCCTGTAGTTGACGATCAGCTCCTTTGTCTTGCTCACATTGAGGGAAAGGTTGTTGTCCTGGCACCACACTGCCAGGTCTCTGACCTCCTCCCTATAGACCGTTTCATCATTGTCGGTGAACAGGCCTACCACTGTTGTTTGTCAGCAAACTTAATGATGGTGTTGGAACCGTGTTTGGCCACACAGTTCTGGGTGAACAGGGAGTACAGTAGAGGACTAAGTACACACCCCTGACGGGCCCAAATGTGTTGAGGATCAGCATGCAGACATGTTGTTGCCTACCCTTACCATCTGGGGGCGGCCCGTCAGGAAGTCCAGGATCCAGTTGCAGAGGGAGATGTTTAGTCCCAGGGTCCTTAGTGTAACAGGGTTATATTGGTGATTCCCCTTGCCACTTTATTGTTAAGCCAATGGGTTTTTGGTTTGAGTTTGTCTTGCCTTCACCTACTCAACATGGCATCTTATTGGCTGGTTTGCGTAGCTTGCTTACGAGGGGGGATGTTTCAGTTAGAATCGTCCCAGTGAACCAGCACCAAACCAGCGGTAAGTTGTTGGTTGCAAAGCACTGTACATCAAAAGTGATTTTTATACTCTCAAGTGATGATTTAAATGTACAATTTATATCAAATTGTTTGTAAATGTTCACACACAAGATGCAGCGGTTTTTGGAGAATATTTGTGTGCATTTTGTTGTAAAGAATTCCCGCCAGTACTAGCTAGCAACTTACTGTGTCTGGTGGGGGGGTTTCATATATTTTGTACAGTGCGTGAGTGCAGAGTTAGATGGTGAGACGTGCATTGCATGACGTGCAATTTTGTGCCGTTCCTAACAGGTACATTGTTAAAGATATTATATTGTATATTGTAATTGTATTATTTTGGTAACTAGCCCAGTGAACAAGCACCAAACCAGCGTGCGTGAGTACAGAGTTGGATATATTGGAGTTCCGTGTCGATGACTGATTGTACACAACGCCAGAAGAGTACTGTTACAGTGGTGCCGTGACTGTTCTTCTGGATCGGATCATCCTTCGCTGGATTTCCATCCCAGAACTTCGCCGTGGTTGCTGTTGAAGAATCAGATAAGACGTTGCTGGTGCAGTTTGGCGATATCGCATTTCGCCACAAGATGGCGCCACTAGAACGTTTTATTATTGCAATTGATGATTTCTCTGGCTGAGGCTCTTCACAGACAAAGGATAACTTTTGTGTTACTTGTTTATTTGCAATTCTGATGTATATCTGATATAAGTAGGATGAGTTTTACCAGTGTACTAGATATAGGTTAGATTTTGTCGTGAGGTAAAAATATATATATATATATATATATATATATATATATATATATATATATATATAAATATATATATATACACATGTTTTGCTATTTACATTTTCATTAGGGTGTAGATTTCCCATTGTTAAAATGGAAGGTGTTGGGAGAGGTAGGGGTTTCCTGTCATTTAATCTGTCACCATCTGTGGGTAGGGGTTCAGCCAAAATTCCAGTTACTTCTACACCTATGCCCAAACTGGAGGGTTTTGATGATAGTTTATCCATGGACACGCCCAAGGATGTGTATGAAAGAGTTTTGCCAAATACAGGGAGTGGGGAGGTCTCCATGGATTTCATAGCAGACATAGTACGGCAGATTGGTCATTCCATTGGGGAGAACAAGGCAATTGTTGGACATGTTGGGGACAATGTTATGGGGAGTGTATGCAGCTCGAGGGGTATGGATGTGTCAGGCCTGAACCTGGTATTGAAGTCTGATATCAGGGAACCGGTGTATTTTCGGGGGGATGGCTCTGAAAAGTGCACAGTGCATGAGTGGGAGAATATGGTATAATGGTTTACATGCGTAAGAGGGGCGTGTCTGTGATGGACCAAGCAGTTGAGGTTATGGGCAGGCTTATGGGAAGGGCCCGCGATGTTGTTAAAGTTGGCATACGCAGCAATCCCTCCATTGATTTATCTAAAGGCCCGAGTCCCATCTTTGACATACTGAAACAACATTTTAGTGACACTGTTTTTTCAAGCATGCCCCTTGCTGACTTTTATGCCACATTACCTCTGACTGATGAACAACCATTTGAATATTGGCTCAGACTGAACAGGGCTATGGAGGTTGCTGAAGATTGTCTAAAGAGACAGAAAAAAAGTGTTGAAGACCCATCTCGTGAGCTCACAGTCATGTTTATCAGACATTGCCCTAATGCTGAACTGTCGCTTATCTTTAAGTGCAAGCCATTACAGCAGTGGACCGCTGCAGATGTTCATGAGAGGCTGGATGAATACAGGAGGGAGCGGAGGTACTCTCACTTATCTAAGGTGACCCCAGCCATCGCAACAATGAAGCAGGAAGTTGGTGCTGTCATGCCGATCACCATGCCTGCTGTGAGGTCCCACATGGAAGTACCCAATACGTTGCCTTACCCTGCCCAGACTATTCAGGGCTCAGCTGAGCCCATGGAATGTATCCTTGCCATGCTGGAGCGTGTGCTGGAGCAGAGGCCACAACAGTCTGACCATAAGTTCCAAAAAGGGAATAGGAGCAAAGTGAAGTCTAATGGGCCATGTAACGTGTGCGGGGATGCTGGACATGATACTTACTTTCACTGCAGGGCCAATCACCTCTGCTTTCTTTGTCATGTAGCTGGCCACGCACGCTCTCAGTGCCCCAAGGCCGCAGCTCTGAGCACAGCTAGTGGAGTCCCTACAGTAATCACTGCTCAGCTTCCGGAAAACTAGTAGGCCTGCATGTAGAAGGGGAGAGTGTTGGGCCTTTTGTAGAGTCCCCATCAGTGAGAGCTGTTGATTTGGAGTCTGTATATAAAAGTGTTTGTGACGAAATGGAGACTGAGAAGAGTATCATAATGCAGAACACACAGAGACTTTCCCCGTATGATGATTTATTCTATGCCAAGGTGTTAATAGGAGGAGAAGTGGAAGTGAGAGCTATGCTTGACAGTGGGTCCATGGCTTGTACCTTGAGCTCTAGGGTCTTACCTGAACTGTTGCATGCAGGAGTGTTGAAAAGTCCATCATTGAGTCCTACAGAGGTAGTCTTGGTTGGTTGTGGTGGGTTGAAGACGAGGCCTTTGGGAGTATGTGAGCTGGAGATGGAGGTGTACGGATGTAGAGTTGCTGTGCCTACACTGGTGGTTGAAGGCCAGAGTGATGACCTCATCTTGGGCAGCAATCTCCTAAAGCACTTGATTCGCCACCTGAAGACGGATGGAGATCTCTGGAAGAGGGTTTATACTCCTGTGTGTGACGGGGGTGAGGAGAGCAAGCTAATCGAGATGATGGCTAATGTGGAGAGATGGAGAGACAGTGAAGTACCTGACAAAGTTGGAACTGTGAGACTAAAAGGGGCTGTGACTCTAGAGCCTATGCAGGAGCACTTAGTCTGGGGCAGACTACGAAACACTCAGAATCTATCAGCTGGCAGTGCTGTTGTCATTGAGCCCAGCAGTTCAAGGTCAACACCAAGGTCAATACTGGTAGGGAGGACAGTAGCTCTATTGCGGGGGGATGGGTGGCTCCCTGTTAGAGTGATAAACCCTTCTCAGAAGACAGTGACATTGAGACGAAACGCCACTCTAGCCGATGTCTTTCCTTGCATGGCTCTAGAGGACTTTGACTGTTCGGGTGTGAATGATGGTTCATCAGCAGCTTTACAGCAGCAAGTGCAGAGAACGGCTGATATACTCACTGACTGCCAAGATGACTTGACACTGACTGACGGTTCCAGCCAACTTCACGATACTGACGGACCTGACAGTTCAAGCGAGCCTGAGGTCTTACGTGACTTAGGTTTAACCTGATAGTTCCCCCCCCCCCCCCCCGCATGCGGTAGCGTAAATACAGCCTCAAGCTCATTACCATAACGCAACGTTAGCGATTTCTAAAAATCGCAAATGAAATGAAATAAATATGCCTGCTCTCAAGCTTATCCTTTTCTTAACAATCCTGTCGTCTCAGATTTTCAAAATATGCTTTTGAACCAGAGAAAATCAATAATTTGTGTAAGAGTGGTGATAGCTAGCTTAGCATTTAGCGTTAGCATTTAGCACGCAACATATTCACAAAAACCAGCCAAGGAATCAAATAAAATAATTTACCTTTGAATAACTTCAGATGTTTCAATGAGGAGACTCTCAGTTACATAGCAGATGTCCAGTTTTTCCTGAAAGATTCTTGTGTAGGACACATCGTTCCGTTTTGTTACTATGCATTTGGCTACCGAAACTAACCGAAAATTCAGTCACCTACACGTCAAACTTTTTCCGAATTAACTCCATAATATCGACTGAAACATGGAAAACGTTGTTTGAATCAATCCTGAAGGTGTTTTGTCATATATCTCTTCATTGAAATGCCGTTGCTGGAAGCCTGCATTCTTCTGTGATTCGGATGGAAAAATACTGGGAGCTGACTTTTGCGCACCAATTTCCATGCAGACACCGTGCGGGACACTTGGCAATTGTAGTCTCTTATGGTCAATCTTCCAATGACATGCCTACAAATACGTCACAATGCTGCAGACACCTTGGGGAAACGACAGAAAGTGTCCGTTCATTCCTGTCGCATTCACAGCCATATAAGGCGATCATGGAAAACGTAGCCTCAGAAATCCTGTTCATTTCCTGGTCGCTCAAACATCTTGGTTTTGCCTGAAGCATTTGTTCTAAGGCACTCACAGTGAAAATCTTTGCAGTTCTGGAAACGTAAGAGTGTCTTCTTTCCAAAACTATCAATTCCAAGCATAGTCGAGCATCTTTTCGTGACAAAATATTGCGCTTAAAACGGGCATGTCTTTTTATCCAAAAATGAAATAATGCCCCTATAGGACTAAGTGGTTAACTGATATTGATGTCTCCTCCTGTCAAGCGTCTCCTGCTGGTAAGAAGAAACTCATCCAGCTCATAGCTGAGTACCAGTCTATTTTTTCCAGGCACAAGTTGGATTGTGGAAAAGCTTCCGGATGTCTTCACCACATTCAATTGAGTGATGAGAAACCCTTTCGGATGCCCTACCGACGCCTTTCACCAAATAATTATGAGAAGCTCAAACAAGCATTGAATGAGATGGAAGAACGTGATATCATAAGGAAGTCTAGTAGTGAGTTCGCCTCTCCCCTTGTACTTGTATGGAGGAAGTCTGCAGACCTGAGACTCTTTTCCTGATTTTAGTTTGCTCAATGCTCGCACCATCAAAGACGCCCACCCACTCCCTCACCAGGCTGACGCGCTGGCTGCGTTAGGTGGAAATGCCTTTTTCTCGACAATGGACCTTACCTCTGGCTACTACAATGTGGAAGTGCATGAGGATGACCGGAGATTCACAGCTTTTACGTCCCCATTTGGATTGTACGAATACAATCGAATGCCACAGGGGTTATGTAATAGTCCGGCAACCTTTATGAGGATGATGCTAAACATCTTTGGGGATCAGAACTTTCTTAGCCTGCTGTGTTACCTTGACGATGTCTTGGTCTATGCGCCCACTGAAGATCTGGCTATACAGCGCCTGGAAATGGTTTTTGAGCGTCTCAAGGCTCACAACCTGAAGTTGGCACCAAAAAAGTGTAACTTTCTGCAGAGGTCTGTGAAGTTTCTGGGGCATATCATTAGTGCGTATGGTGTAGCTACAGACCCTGAGAAGGTGAGGGCCATTACAGGAGTAACAGAAGCTGATCTGATGAAAGATGGCACTGACATTCCATCTCAGAAGAAATTGAGGTCATTCCTTGGGATGGTGGTGTATTATCAACAGTTCATTGAAGGTTGCTCGACCATTGCAAAGCTTCTCTTTGGATTGACTACTGGACACAAGGCTCCACGCTGGAAAAAGAAGCGAAGCACACCTGTCAGGAAGTTGACGGCTGCCGACTGGACAACAGAATGCAGACAGGCCTTATTCCAGCTAAAGCAAGCCTTACTGGACCAGGTTTTGTTGGCCCACCCCAACTTCGAAAAACACTTTCTACTCTCGGTGGATGCATCCAGCAATGGCTTAGGTGCTGTGCTATCTCAGGTGCAGGAACCGGGAGCTACAGCGAGACCTATAGCCTTCGCGAGCAAGTCCCTCAGTTATGCACAGTCAAGGTATCCTGCGCACAGGCTCGAGTTCTTTGCCATGAAATGGGCTATCTGTGACAAGTTCCACCACTGGCTACAGGGACAGCAGTTCACGGTATGGATGGATAATAATCCCTTGACATACATTCTGACCAAAGCAAAGCTTGATGCTTGTGAACAGAGATGGGTCGCCAAGCTGGCACCGTACGAGTTTGACATTAAATACATCCCTGGAAAAATGAATGTTGTTGCAGATGCTTTGAGCAGAGAGCCCTTCATACGACCCAGTGCACTCCATCGCCTGACAAGGGTCCCGTACGAGACCTTACTAGCTGAAGCCAACGCTGTGCGCACAGACAGAGTGCAAGATGTGTTTCGCTGGTCCAGCCACCCCTTTGACACCCCTTTTTGGATGTGCTCGTTGTTACCCTTTGACAAAGCCTCTGACTCCAACGAAGTGGTCATTAGCTGTCAGGCTACTGTTGACCCCCCATCTGGTGCTTTATCAAGACATGAAGTTGCAGCTGTTCTTCATTCACATAGGTGCTGGGAGGGTGAAGTGGGCTCACATGCACTGCTGTTGCCACAGCTCCCACAGGCTGTTATGCCATCAGAGCAGACCGATGTCGATGTTCTGCCACACGACCTACTGATGAGTAAGCAGCGTGATGACAACGTGATCAGCAAAGTCATCTTCTTTGTTGAGAGGGGGAGAAGACCATCCCGGAGAGAGCGTGCCCATGAGAGTGTTGAGGTTTTGGGTCTTCTCAGAAGTTGGGACAAGTTGACCATGAAGATGGGTGTACTGTATCGTGTTTCGAAGAATGTGGTTACAAAGAGGAAAATGTATCTGTATGTGGTTCCAGCCTCCATGAAAGCAATGGTGTTGAAGGGTGTCCATGATGAAGCTGGCCACCAGGGCCAACAGAGAACAGTCTACCTGACAAGACAGAGGTTCTTCTGGCATGGCCTGGAGAGGGAGGTAAAAGCTTATGTGAAGTGCTGCAGGAGATGCGTGGTGAGCAAGACTCCTGATCCGGAAGCAAGAGCTCCTCTTGAGAGCATAATAACACCTGAGCCTCTTGAACTAGTGTGCATAGACTTCTGGTCTGCAGAAGATTCTTCAAACAAATCCTTGGATGTGCTCGTTGTTACTGACCACTTTACCAAATTAGCTCATGCCTTCTTGTGTCCGAACCAGTCTGCTAAGTCAGTAGCTCATCAGTTGTGGAACAACTATTTCTGTGTCTACGGGATGCCTCGCCGTATACACTCAGACCAGGGAGCCAACTTTGAGAGCGCTTTAATAGCCGAACTGTTGAGTGTTGCAGGCGTTCAGAAGTCTCACACCACGTCGTACCATCCAATGGGGAACGGGTCCTGCGAAAGGATGAATAGGACTTTGGGAAACATGATCCGGGCCCTGCCAACGAGAGCAAAGCACAGATGGCCTCAGGCGCTGAAGTCCCTTACGTTTGCATACAATTGTACAATCCACGAGACCACAGGCTTTGCCCCTTTCCTGCTAATGTTTGGGAGGACGCCAAGACTGCCTGTTGACATAGTCTTTGGCTCTGTCATAGAGAACCCAGAAGTTGTCGACTATGACCAGTTTGTTCAGTCTTTGAGGAGAGATCTGAAAGAAGCCATGAATGCAGCACAGGCATCTGCAGCGAAGCAGTTGAAGAGGCATGCTGACCTTTATGACAGAAGAGTCAGAGGAGCACCAGTGGAGATTGGGGATCGAGTATTGCTGGCTAACAAGGGGGAGCGGGGAAAGCGGAAGCTCGCTGACCGTTGGGAGGATACTGTCTACCTTGTCACTGGATTGAATGCTGACAGTCACACTTTTAAGATTCAGAACAGCTCCACTGGACGGGAGAAGACGGTACATCGCAACCTGATAATGCCAGTCAACTTTCTTCCTCTTCCCCATGCTGCTGTTGAGGAGGGAACAGACATGTCTGGATTAACAGAGTCTGAGGACATGAATGACAGCCTAGTGGTCTCAGCTGCCATGGACACTGCAGTGGATGATGGTGCTGAGTACAGAACCAGAGTGTGGGTGTCAGAGTTGTCTTCTGAAGAAACAGGTGACACAAGCCAGGAGGGTGATGTGCGATCCTTGGATGCTCAGGATATTCCACCTTTGGATTCCGTGGATGATATACTGCAGCTGGAAGGCCTGCCTCGATCAGAGAGTCTTCAAGAATCTGACCGAGACTGTAACAGTGTAGTGAGTGAGCTAATTGACCAGTCTGCTTACGATATCTGTACTGACCTACCAAACGCGGACCATTCCTTACCTGATCAGTTACGTACTGACTGTGTTGACGGACACACTATTGCAACAGTACACAACACTGTTACCCCTTATGCAGTTGAAGGTAGTCGGGGTCATATTAGGTCAAGGGCAGGAAGGCTATTTAAACCAGTGTCAAGACTGATTGAGATTATGAATCAGCAGAAAGTTAGCTCTTGAAGGTTAAATATGTGAATAGAGGGTCAATGGTATTGACATCTTTTATTTGTTTTGCTTTTACATCATTGTGACCATAATTAGAGGTTGCAGGATGGTAATGTGACATATAATAAAGTCTCTTATGGTGGTTTATTTTATTACTTGGATGTTTTAAAGTCACCGAGTGTACTTAACATGTGACAGGCATGTTTACCTATGAGGGCTAAGGGGTTTGATCAACCGCTTTTCACTCTAATTCTCAAGGAGAATAGTCTAATGACTGGAATATTTAGTGACTGATTTAAAGCAGGGTCTGCATCCTTGATATACACAGCTTTACCTTTTAGTTTTCTCTATTAGGTAGTATATTTTTTTTCTGGATTATTCTGTACATATGTTGAGTGTCTCTGTATCTGGTATGTTTGCACAGTGCCGTTTTGTATTTTGTTATTTTTCTTGGCAAGTGGAATTCAGTAGTGGGGAGTGTAACAGGGTTATATTGGTGATTCCCCTTGCCACTTTATTGTTAAGCCAATGGGTTTTTGGTTTGAGTTTGTCTTGCCTTCACCTACTCAACATGGCATCTTATTGGCTGGTTTGCGTAGCTTGCTTACGAGGGGGGATGTTCCAGTTAGAATCGTCCCAGTGAACAAGCACCAAACCAGCGGTAAGTTGTTGGTTGCAAAGCACTGTACATCAAAAGTGATTTTTATACTCTCAAGTGATGATTTAAATGTACAATTTATATCAAATTGTTTGTAAATGTTCACACACAAGATGCAGCGGTTTTTGGAGAATATTTGTTGTGCATTTTGTTGTAAAGAATTCCCGCCAGTACTAGCTAGCAACTTACTGTGTCTGGTGGGGGGGTTTCATATATTTTGTACAGTGCGTGAGTGCAGAGTTGGATGGTGAGACGTGCATTGCATGACGTGCAATTTTGTGCCGTTCCTAACAAGTACATTGTTAAAGATATTATATTGTATATTGTAATTGTATTATTTTGGTAACTAGCCCAGTGAACAAGCACCAAACCAGCGTGCGTGAGTGCAGAGTTGGACGGTGAGACGTGCATTGCATGACGTGCAATTTTGTGCCGTTCCTAACAGAATAAAGCTACATGACTGGTGCTACATATTGGAGTTCTGTGTCGATGACTGATTGTACACAACGCCAGAAGAGTACTGTTACATTAGCTTAGTGATGCGCTTGATGGACACTTGATGGACACTACGGTGTTGAACGCTGAGCTGTAGTCAATGAACAACCTTTTTACATAGGTTCTGCTTTTGTCCAGGTCGGAAAGGGCAGTGTGGAGTGTGATTGCCTCATCTGTGGATCTGTTGGGGCAGTATGCAATTTGGACTGGGTCTAGGGTATCCGGGAGGATGCTGTTGATGTGAGCCATGACCAGCCTTTCAAAGAACTGCATGACTTCCAACGCGAGTGCTACGGGGCGGTAATCATTTAGGCAGGTTACCTTCACTTCCTTGGGCACAGGGACTATGGTGGTCTGCTTGAGGCATGTAGGTATTACAGACTCGAGGAGAAGTTTGTCTTCGCATGCTTTGATTACACGTCCTGGTAATCCGTCTAGCCCCGCGGCTTTGTGAATGTTGATCTGTTTAAAGGTCACATCGGCTACAGAGAGCGTTATCACACAGTCATCCAGAATAGCTGGTGCTCTCGTGCATGCTTCAGTGTTGCTTGCATAAAAGGCATTTAGCTCATCTGGTAGGCTCACATCACTGGGCAGCTCGCATCTGGGTTTCCCTTCGTCTTTAATAGTTTTCAAGCCATACCACATCCGACGAGCCTCAGAGCCTGTGTAGTACAATTCAATCTTAACCTGTTGCGTCGAGCAATCCCGTATCCGGGAGCGTAATTATAGCCTCAAGCTCATTACCATAATGCAACGTTAACTATTCATGAAAATCGCAAATGAAATGAAATAAATATATTGGCTCACAAGCTTAGCCTTTTGTCAACACTGTCATCTCAGGTTTTCAAAATATGCTTTTCAACCATAGCTACACAAGCATTTGTGTAAGAGTATTGATAGCTAGCATAGCATTAAGCCTAGCATTCAGCAGGCAACATTTTCACAAAAACAAGAAAAGCATTCAAATAAAATAATTTACCTTTGAAGAACTTCGGATGTTTTCAATGAGGAGACTCTGTTAGATAGCAAATGTTCAGTTTTTCCAAAAAGATTATTTGTGTAGGAGAAATCGCTCCGTTTTGTTCATCACGTTTGGCTAAGAAAAACCCGAAAATTCAGTCATTACAACGCAAACTTTTTTCCAAATTAACTCCATAATATCGACAGAAACATGGCAAACGTTGTTTAGAATCAATCCTCAAGGTGTTTTTCACATATCTCTTCGATGATAAGTCATTCGTGGCAGTTTGGTTTCTCCTCTGAACCAAATGGAAAAATGCACGCAGCTGGAGATTGCGCAGTAATTGCAAAGGAGGACACAAACCGGAGCACCTGGTAAATGTAGTCTCTTATGGTCAATCTTCCAATGATATGCCTACAAATACGTCACAATGCTGCAGACACCTTGGGGAAACGACAGAAAGTGTAGGCTCATTCCTTGCGCATTCACAGCCATATAAGGAGACATTGGAACAAAGCGCATTCCAAATCTGGGGCATTTCCTGTTTGAAATTTCATCTTGGTTTCGCCTGTATAGCATCAGTTCTGTGGCACTCACAGATAATATCTTCGCAGATTTGGAAACGTCAGAGTGTTTTTCTTTCCAAAGCTGTCAATTATATGCATAGTCGAGCATCTTTTCGTGACAAAATATCTCGTTTAAAACAGGAACGTTTTTTTATCCAAAAATTAAAAGCGCGCCCCCTATATCGAAGAAGTTAATCCTGTACTGCCGCTTTGATTGTTTGATGATTTTCTGAGGGCATAGCGGGATTTCTTATAAGCATCCGGATTAGTGTCCCGCTCCTTGAAAGCGGCAGCTCTGATCTTTCGCTCGATGCAGATGCTGCATGTAATCCATGGCTTCTGGTTGGGTACGTACGGTCACTGTGGGGATGACATCATTGATGCACTTATTGATGGAGCCTATGCCAGTCTGTGCTAGCAAAACAGTTCTGTAGCGTAGCATCCATGTCATCTGACCACTTCCGTATTGAGCAAGTCACTGGCACTGGTTAGTTTTTGCTTTTAAGCAGGAATCAGGAGGATATAATTATGGTCAGATTTGAAAAATAGAGGGTGGGGGAGAGCTTGTATGCATCTCTGTGTGTGCAGTAAAAGTGGTCTAGAGTGCAGATTCTGGATGAGCATTTTCTTGTTTCCTTAAGGTCTTATAGAGTTGGTTGAGTGCGGTCTTATTGCCAGTATCGGTCTGTGGTGGTAAATAGATGGCTATGAATAATATAGATGAGAACGCTCTTGGCAGATAGTGTGGTCTACAGCTTATCATAAGGTACTCTACATCAGGCGAGCAATACCTCGAGAATTCTTTAATTAGACATCGCACACCAGCAGTTATTGACAAATAGACACACACCCCCGCCCCTCATCTTACCAGACGTAGCTTCTCTGTTCTGCCGGTGCATGGAAAATACCACCAGTTCTATATTATCCGTGTTTTCGTTCAGCCACTTGGTGAAATATAAGATATTACAGTTTTTAATGTCCCGTTGGTAGGATACGAGACGGAAAAACACCATATGCAATGAGAAATCCTGATTGAATTAAAATGCAGTCAAGTTGCTTTTGGGCACAAACTGTATACCTTGTTTTGCTGAGCTTATATCTGCAGGAATCCCAAAAGGCAGTTTTGCAGAGTGAGAAGAATGGGGTTTCTGAACATGGACACACGGATGAAGGGATTACTCTATATATGTTGTATTTTATTTAACCTTTATTTAACTAGGCAAGTCAGTTAATTAAGAAAAATTGTTTTTAAATTGACGGCCTACTCCGGCTAAACCCGGACGATGCTGGGCCAATGATGCGAAGTGATCTTTCTCGCTCATTTTTCAAAAGAAAAGCCTGAAACTATGTCTAAAGACTGTTCACACCATGTGGAAGCCATAGGAAAAGGAATCTGGTTGATATCCCTTTAAATTGAGGATAGGCACGCAATGGAACAGGGAGATTCGTTTCTCTTAGGCACTTCCTGGTTGGATTTTCCTCAGGTTTTCACCTGCAATATCAGTTCTGTTATACTCACAGACAATATTTTGACAGTTTTGGAAACTTTTGAGTGTTTTCTATCCTAATCTGACAATTATATGCATATTATAGATTCTGGGCCTGAGAAATAGTCAGTTTCATTTGGGTACGTTTTTATCCAAACATCAAAATAGTGCCCCATACACTCAAGAGGTTAATTTGAGCCAATACCGCAGCAACAGAAAATGTTAATTAATGTGTAAATTACAAACTTCAGAAGCCTTTTTAAAAGTGATCAAATTTGGATCCTACACCTAGATTAAAGTGGGCATGTGAACAGTCATAGTGCATTGAATTGTATATTATCGGTTATAGCACTAATGAAACCTCCTGGTGCATGTAAGGTGAGAGACACCTATTATTAGTTTAAACAGAAAATTAGAATAAGTATTGCAAACTGGGACTGCATCCCATTACTGGCCCAGCAAGTCCACAGATAAAACTACTAGTGTAGGGCCTTCATGCTGAGGAGAGGAGAGAGGAGGGGAGAGGGGGAAAGAAAAATAGGTTGAGAGGGTGTAGAAGAGGGGAGAGGATAGAGAAAGAGAACAGAGAGATAGAGAGAACTTCCAGGGGCATAAACTGCAGTTGAAAGAGGAATGGTGAGAAAGATAGGTAGAAAAACAGGTGGGGGGGGCAGTAATGCATGGATTGGCCCTTTTCATATATAGACAGCCTGAGAGAGGGCTTCTGACAGGAACTGATGTCACCCCAAACCCGCTGCCACCCACACTACACTCGCCATCATCACCATTCACCCAAGTAAGTATATCTCTGTGCTTTTCTCTTTTTGTTTCCAGCCAGCAGGCTCCACATTGACTGTTAGCAGGTGGCTCTGCGCTACTCTAGCTCCTGCACAGTGCTAGTACGCTAGGGGGAACAATGCCAAGCTGATTTATATTCAGGCAGCTGTTCTACCCCATGCACATACACGCCAAGGTGCATGTACATACACAGGCACACGATGAGCCACACGGCCATGTCGGGCCTCACGGGGGTCACTGCCAACCTCCAGAGAAAGCATACTGTAGCCTACTGAAGCTAGTGCAGCAGCCCAAAATAAAAACAGCTTCCACCTGATGCCTTCATCTGACCAATTAGCTCACGTGTCACATTAGCGGTTTACAGAAGAATGTGGTTGGGATGGAGATGGGACTAAATATGTGTAATTTAGAGTCTTTTTTTTGTTGTCAAATATTCTGAATGGCGTATGTATTCACAATGGCTAGATTAATTGGGATAAACAAGTCTTCAATGGACCAAATAAGTCATCAATTACACAATAACTGAACAGAAAGGGACTAGGAAGCAATCTGATGAATGAGGAAAACACACTACATAAATGAATGAACTCATTCAAAGTTGTTAAAAGTCGAATTCTCATATGTTGATCTGTATGTTTGCATTTTGTCATGTCCAATCAAGATTTAGTCTGCCACCGGATGCTCAACCAACATGCAATCAACAGCTATTTAACACATTATAACATTTGCCAAAAGCTGTCATACAATGGGTGTTATCGATGACTGTTCATCCTGTTGTCAAATGCACTTATGTCAACTGTTAATAACAATTGCTATTACACAGTCTGCATGACAACTTCTGTCATTTGTTATTACATGCTTCATAAAAGTCTACATATGAGACAGTGTGTTTTGTAATTTACCAACCTCTGTTTCACATTATTACATTTAATGGAATGGTGGGCATCATAACCATGTCTACACAGACACCTTAACTAAAGTGACATTCATTTGAAGTGTTAAAAAACAGTTATTAATGTGCATTGAGTGAGTTGAGAATCACAAAACTTTACCGTTCAAAGGATCTCCTAGAAAAATGGACAAATAGGAGCAAGATGTTTTTCTTTTTTATTGAGACAACCAGACACACTGAGTTGTACACAATGGACCACATCAAGATATAGAAAATATATATTATAATACCAACAACTTGCCAAAACACAAACATCTTAAAACAAAACGGAAAATAATTTTACAACATCAAAGTTGCGAGAGCCTAGGGCACACCAGGATTTGTGACAGCTGAGAAAAAGGAAGATGTGCAGGTTCCAGTGACAATGGCTGGACATGTACTGGCAGGGGGACACGTCTGGCACTGCAGGATTTGAGTCCCTGGCGGCGTAGTGTGTTACTGATGGTAGGCCTTGTTACTTTGGTCCCAGCTCTCTGCAGGTCATTCACTAGGTCCCCCCGTGTGGTTCTGGGATTTTTCTGATCATTTTGTCCCCACGGGGTGAGATCTTGCGTGGAGCCCCAGATCAAGGGAGATTATCAGTGGTCTTGTATGTCTTCCATTTCCTAATAATTGCTCCCACAGTTGATTTCTTCAAACCAAGCTGCTTACCTATTGCAGATTCAGTCTTCCCAGCCTGGTGCAGGTCTACAATTTTGTTTCTGGTGTCCTTTGACAGCTCTTTGGTCTTGGCCATAGTGAAGTTTGGAGTGTGACTGTTTGAGGTTGTGGACAGGTGTCTTTTATACTGATAACAAGTTCAAACATGTGCCATTAATACAGGTAACGAGTGGAGGACAGAGGAGCCTCTTAAAGAAGAAGTTACAGGTCTGTGAGAGCCAGAAATCTTGCTTTGTTTGTAGGTGACCAAATACTTATTTTCCACCATAATTTGCAAATAAATTCATTACAAATCCTACAATGTGATTTCCTGGATTTTTTGTTCTCATTTTGTCTGTCATAGTTGAAGTGTACCTATGATGAAAATTACAGGCCTCTCTCATCTTTTTAAGTGGGAGAACTTTCACAATTGGTGGATGACTAAATACATTTTTGCCCCACTGTATGTCTTTACTGATATTTTCAAACTCTCCCTGACAGAGTCTGTAATACCTAAACGTTTCAAGCAGACCATCAAAGTCCCTGTGCCCAAGAAAGCGAAGTTAACTATTTACATTGACACCCCTCCCCCTTATCTTGACTAACCTGTACCACCGCACACTGACTCGGTTCCGGTACCCATTGTATACAGCCTTGTTATTGTAATTTTCTTGTGTTACTTTTTGATTTGATTTGATAGATTTTCTTTTCACTTTAGTTTATTTAGTAAATATTTATTTAAATATTGAATATCTATTTCTTGGACTGCATTGTTGGTTACGGGCTTTAACCTCTTGCTCCTACCTGGCACGCAGGCGTCCCATCTAGAGCTCTGGAAATGCAAATGCGCTACGCTAAATGCTAAAAGTATTAGTTAAAACTCAAACGTTCATTAAAATACACATGCAGGGTATTGAATTAAAGCTACACTCATTGTGAATCCAGGCAACAAGTCAGATTTTTAAAATGCTTTTCAGCGAAAGCATGAGAAGCTATTATCTGATAGCATGTAACACCCCAAAAGACCCGCAGGGGACGTAAACAAAATAATTAGCATATTCGGCGCTACACAAACCGCACAATAAAATATAAAACATTCATTACCTTTGACCATCTTCTTTGTTGGCACTCCTAGATGTCCCATAATCACTATTGGGTCTTTTTTTTCGATTAAATCGGTCCATATATAGCCTAGATATCGTTCTATGTAGACTGTGTGATAAACGAAAAAAAATAGCGTTTCATAACGTAACGTAATTTTTTAAAATTCAAAAAGTCGACGATAAACTTTCACAAAACATTTACATTTACATTTTGTAATGCAACTTTAGGTATTAGTACACGTTAATAAGCGATAAAATTCATCAGGAGGCGATGTAAATTCTAAAGATGTCCGTCTCGAAAAAATGTCTTGGAGAGAGCTCGACCAAAACATCCGGTCGGAGACCGGAGGGAATCGGTTCCCTTGTGTCGGTTTGACCAAGAATCAAAGCTGAATCAAATGACAAGGGAGAAATGACTGATTTACAGTTCAGGAGGGTTATCTAGTCACACATATGAAGTTTTAAAAATATGTGACTTTTTTAACCCTTCAAAACAGACAGTGGGACCCAATTAAAGGCACTTCCGGTTGGCACAGGAAGCTATAAGTAAACACATGTCTTGATTGACATAGAAACCTACAGAATCCTGAGTTTTAAGAATTGACTGATCTACGATCTACACAGGGTTGAATGTAGTCATTTTCACCTTTGAAAGGTTATGTACATCAAAACACCTTTTGGGTCAATTTAACCACTTCCGGTTGCTCCAGGAAGCTTAGAATCGACACAGGTAGACCTCATAGTGGTCTCATGGACTGTCATAGAAGACAGGTTCATAAGGCATTCATAACCCACATAGGCTTCACACCTTCTTTTAACTGTTAAGGGTTAATGCCACACGGTCAAGGTTAGGCTTGCACGGATCGGGAGGACCTTAGGAACGTACCTGAGGTCGAATAGTGCTTCTCACCCTAACGGTTCTCTCACTGTCACCCAAAAGCAAATGACATTGAGGGCCAGCCTTCATTTTGGGCCTACTTTTCTAATGGTCGCTGTGCTTAGACCGAGCGAGTTACGGTTAAGCGGGGCATCTTGTTGAACTCGGCACGGCCTAGAGAATATGGAAATGCCATTGTAGGCTTTGTGTGTCTTTAAGCACCGCACTTTGTCACTCCATCCTTGCTGTGTCTGTGTTTCTGTGTGTGTGTGTGTGTGTGTGTGTGTGTGTGAGAGAGCTTTTCTTTGACATCTGTTGGGAGAAATGACTGACTTACAGTTTATGGGGGTTGCCTAATCACACATATGAAGTTTTGAAAAGATCTGACCTTTTTAACCCTTGGAAACTGCCACTGTGACACCATTTAAGGCACTTCCGGTTGGCACAGGAAGCTATAAAGAAACTCAAATCATGATTGGGGTATGCCTTTACAGAATCCTGAGTTTTAAGTCAAGAACTGAGTTATTTACGGAGGGTTCAGTGAGTGTGTGTTATTTCAGAAAATCATAGAAAATCACAGAAATCTCGCAGAGCTCCGCAGCACACTTTAAAAAGATTCGTAAGAACACCCTGCAACTGGATCTGTAACCGTTGAAAAAAAAAACACCTATCCGTGAACATCACCAATCTGTCGTTGTACGATTTCTCTTAAATGACGATAGATAAATGGCTGGTTCTTTTTTTATTGACACCGGAGGCTCCTTGACTTTGACGTGAAGTGGAAAAATAATTTCTCTATTTTCATTTTGGACCTTTAATCCCAGATAAATGGCCATAACTCAAAAACCGTTGAGGCCTAGACGCCATCTTGTTCGGGGCCAACTGCCCATTATGCCAAACCTACGCTCACCGAGTTTCGGCTTCAAAATATTTTCCGTTTTCGAGTTAAGGCCCCGTCGTGAATCGTGATGTTTTGTCCAATAGCAATATGATTGCTTATGCCCTCTTGTGGGATATTCCGGGACAGCGGAAAAATGACCAAAGTCGTATTATTTTTGTAAAACGGAAACCGAATGTCTGACAAAGTTAATTTGATGACTTCCTGGTAGGTCCGGCCCTGCCGCTCGGCCCGACGCCGTCCGCGAATTTTACAAACGTTTTCGGACGTCTAGTAAGGGACCGTACATTTGCAATATGGACTTTCTCACTAACCATACAGCAACTGCCGAAATCTTCCCTTAAGGTATGTAAGCACACTCATTTTGGAAGTTACCATTCTGAAACTTTGCACAAGTATTGTTGCCCTCTCATGTTTTTCACTTATTTGTCCCCATCATCCTATCTAAATGTTTGTTTTGTCTTGTTCATTTTGATGATGATGATGATACAACAATAAAAATGTTATACGGAAATTCCAAATTCCATGTAGTCTTCATAATGTCCACAGAAACATGTCAAATGTTTTTTATAATCATTCCTCAGGTAGTTTTTAAAATATATATTTGATAATATATCAACCAAGTGTGTAGTTTTTCAGCGGGAGGAACAATGGCCGGTTTACTCAATTGCGCACCAACTCACTCTGAGAGCCCCCACCTCTCCACTTACGCATTGTGATCGTTCACGCTCATTTTTCAAAATAAAAGCCTGAAACTATGTCTAAAGACTAGACACCTTAGGGAAGCCACAGAAAAAGGAATCTGGTTGATATCCCTTTAAATGGAGGACAGGCCTGCATAGGAACACAGAGGTTTCAAAATAAGAGGCACTTCCTGATTGGATTATCCTCAGGCTTTCGCCTGCAATATCAGTTCTGTTATACTCACAGATAATATTTTTAGTTTTGGAACTTTACAAATGAAGGTCTCTAGAGGGTTGGAGCGAGCGGTCGCATCTGCACTCGGTCCGCAGGTAGTATTACATTTCATTACATTTCATTATAGTACAACGGTTTGATTTGTCTAATCTTAGCAATTTCTTCTTAGCTAGCTACACAGCCGTCTTTGTATCATAGATAATTGCGTAATTATCGTATTTCGTCGTCCTAACGCAGTCTACACTGCCCTGCAGCTAGCCAGCTAGCTAACGTCCACCGTTAGCTAGTCCACCGTCTACCGATTAGCAGCACAACTATTACACTCAACTGAACGACTTGATTAGTGTAGTGTTAGCTAGCTACATAGTTGTCTTTGCTGTCTTCGTACCCAAGATAATTGTGTAGTTTAGAGTGTGTAGTTTTATGTCGTCCTTAACATAGGAGACTCTGCTAGCTAGCCAACAGCTAGCCAACGTCTACCGAACAGAACTTCTGCACTCAACAATCCGGTCGCATTTCGCCGCTCCACAGGTAGTATCACATTTTTCATTTCATTTCATTACAGTACAACGGCTTGATTTGTTTGATCGTAGCTAGCTACATAGCTAGCTACATAGCATCTTTGTATCAAAGATAATTGTGTAGTCTAGAGCGATTTCCTAGGTTAGCTAGCCAGCTATTGTCGTTCTTTTAACGCAACGTAACGTAATCAACACTGCTAGCTAGCCAGCTAGCCCCGAATAGCAGCACAGTAGAAACTATTACACTCAACGGAACGACTTGATTAGTGTAGTGTCAACAACGCAGCCAATGCCAACTAGCCTACTTAGTCAACAACGCAGCCTCTGCCAGCTAGCCTACTTCAGCAGTACTGTTTCATTTTAATCATTTTAGTCAATAAGATTCTTGCTACGTAAGCTTAACTCTCTGAACACTCGTGACGTGTAGTCCACTTGTCATTCCAATCTCCTTTGCATTAGCGTAGCCTCTTGTGTAGCCTGTCAACTATGTGTCTGTCTATCCCTGTTCTCTCCTCTCTGCACAGACCATACAAACGCTCCACACCGCGTGGCCGCGGCCACCTTAATCTGGTGGTCCCAGCGCGCACGACCCACGTGGAGTTCCAGGTCTCCGGTAGCCTCTGGAACTGCCGATCTGCGGCCAACAAGGCAGAGTTCATCTCCGCCTATGTCTCCCTCCAGTCCCTCGACTTCTTGGCACTGACGGAAACATGGATCACCACAGACAACACTGCTACTCCTACTGCTCTCTCTTCGTCTGCCCACGTGTTCTCGCACACCCGAGAGCTTCTGGTCAGCGGGGTGGTGGCACCGGGATCCTCATCTCTCCCAAGTGGTCATTCTCTCTTTCTCCCCTTACCCATCTGTCTATCGCCTCCTTTGAATTCCATGCTGTCACAGTTACCAGCCCTTTCAAGCTTAACATCCTTATCATTTATCGCCCTCCAGGTTCCTCGGAGAGTTCATCAATGAGCTTGATGCCTTGATAAGCTCCTTTCCTGAGGACGGCTCACCTCTCACAGTTCTGGGCGACTTTAACCTCCCACGCCTACCTTTGACTCATTCCTCTCTGCCTCCTTCTTTCCACTCCTCTCCTCTTTTGACCTCACCCTCTCACCTTCCCCCTACTCACAAGGCAGGAAATACGCTCGACCTCATCTTTACTAGATGCTGTTCTTCCACTAACCTCGTTGCAACTCCCCTCCAAGTCTCCGACCACTACCTTGTATCCTTTTCCCTCTCGCTCTCATCCAACACTTCCCACACTGCCCCTACTCGGATGGTATCGCGCCGTCCCAACCTTCGCTCTCTCTCCCCCGCTACTCTCTCCTCTTCCATCCTATCATCTCTTCCCTCTGCTCAAACCTTCTCCAACCTATCTCCTGATTCTGCCTCCTCAACCCTCCTCTCCTCCCTTTCTGCATCCTTTGACTCTCTATGTCCCCTATCCTCCAGGCCGGCTCGGTCCTCCCCTCCCGCTCCGTGGCTCGACGACTCATTGCGAGCTCACAGAACAGGGCTCCGGGCAGCCGAGCGGAAATGGAGGAAAACTCGCCTCCCTGCGGACCTGACATCCTTTCACTCCCTCCTCTCTACATTTTCCTCTCTCTCTCTGCTGCTAAAGCCACTTTCTACCACTCTAAATTCCAAGCATCTGCCTCTAACCCTAGGAAGCTCTTTGCAACCTTCTCCTCCCTCCTGAATCCTCCTCCCCCTCCCCCTCCTCCCTCTCTGCAGATGACTTCGTCAACCATTTTGAAAAGAAGGTCGACGACATCCGATCCTCGTTTGCTAAGTCAAACGACACCGCTGGTTCTGCTCACACTGCCCTACCCTGTGCTCTGACCTCTTTCTCCCCTCTCTCTCCAGATGAAATCTCGCGTCTTGTGACGGCCGGCCGCCCTACAACCTGCCCGCTTGACCCTATCCCCTCCTCTCTTCTCCAGACCATTTCCGGAGACCTCCTCCCTTACCTCACCTCGCTCATCAACTCATCCCTGACCGCTGGCTACGTCCCTTCCGTCTTCAAGAGAGCGAGAGTTGCACCCCTTCTGAAAAAACCTACACTCGATCCCTCCGATGTCAACAACTACAGACCAGTATCCCTTCTTTCTTTTCTCTCCAAAACTCTTGAACGTGCCGTCCTTGGCCAGCTCTCCCGCTATCTCTCTCAGAATGACCTTCTTGATCCAAATCAGTCAGGTTTCAAGACTAGTCATTCAACTCAGACTGCTCTTCTCTGTATCACGGAGGCGCTCCGCACTGCTAAAGCTAACTCTCTCTCCTCTGCTCTCATCCTTCTAGACCTATCGGCTGCCTTCGATACTGTGAACCATCAGATCCTCCTCTCCACCCTCTCCGAGTTGGGCATCTCCGGCGCGGCCCACGCTTGGATTGCGTCCTACCTGACAGGTCGCTCCTACCAGGTGGCGTGGCGAGAATCCGTCTCCACACCACGTGCTCTCACCACTGGTGTCCCCAGGGCTCTGTTCTAGGCCCTCTCCTATTCTCGCTATACACCAAGTCACTTGGCTCTGTCATAACCTCACATGGTCTCTCCTATCATTGCTATGCAGACGACACACAATTAATCTTCTCCTTTCCCCCTTCTGATGACCAGGTGGCGAATCGCATCTCTGCATGTCTGGCAGACATATCCGTGTGGATGACGGATCACCACCTCAAGCTGAACCTCGGCAAGACGGAGCTGCTCTTCCTCCCGGGAAGGACAGCCCGTTCCATGATCTCGCCATCACGGTTGACAACTCCATTGTGTCCTCCTCCCAGAGCGCTAAGAACCTTGGCGTGATCCTGGACAACACCCTGTCGTTCTCAACTAACATCAAGGCGGTGGCCCGTTCCTGTAGGTTCATGCTCTACAACATCCGCAGAGTACGACCCTGCCTCACACAGGAAGCGGCGCAGGTCCTAATCCAGGCACTTGTCATCTCCCGTCTGGATTACTGCAACTCGCTGTTGGCTGGGCTCCCTGCCTGTGCCATTAAACCCCTACAACTCATCCAGAACGCCGCAGCCCGTCTGGTGTTCAACCTTCCCAAGTTCTCTCACGTCACCCCGCTCCTCCGCTCCCTCCACTGGCTTCCAGTTGAAGCTCGCATCCGCTACAAGACCATGGTGCTTGCCTACGGAGCTGTGAGGGGAACGGCACCTCAGTACCTCCAGGCTCTGATCAGGCCCTACACCCAAACAAGGGCACTGCGTTCATCCACCTCTGGCCTGCTCGCCTCCCTACCACTGAGGAAGTACAGTTCCCGCTCAGCCCAATCAAAACTGTTCGCTGCTCTGGCCCCCCAATGGTGGAACAAACTCCCTCACGACGCCAGGACAGCGGAGTCAATCACCACCTTCCGGAGACACCTGAAACCCCACCTCTTTAAGGAATACCTAGGATAGGATAAAGTAATCCCTCTCACCCCCCCTCCCCCTGAAAAGATTTAGATGCACTACTGTTCCACTGGAGGTCATAAGGTGAATGCACCAATTTGTAAGTCGCTCTGGATAAGAGCGTCTGCTAAATGACTTAAATGTAAATGTAATGTAATGAAGGTTCAGGGCAGACTGTAAGACTGCAGCGTGGCACTGCAAAGACCCTCTAGTTAATGCTACCCTATCACACCTGGGTTCAAATACATGTGTATTTGATTATGTTATTTAAATATTTATTTTCTGTGTATTTGAGTATTTTCTAGTAATGTGGCTGCCAAACAGACCTGCGTTCAAATGTATGGGAGTGTTTATTTGTATTTTCTTATACATGTTAATACTTTCCTAATGTTTTTCCAAATACATTCCAATAGTCTATTTGTGTTTTCAAGTAAAAAGTATCCATATACTTACTTGGAAATGTCTTCGAATGTAATTGAAATACCTTAAATAGACACATTTTTCACAGCCTGAATAGCAACTTTAGATGAAAGGCATAATATCAGATAAAAGAGAAGCACGTGTCAGACACACACAGACACACACACATTGAACTGTGTGTGGGCGGTGAGTGAGACAACAGAGACAAAGGCATGTTGGCATAGCAATGCCACCTGTTCTTATTGACACTTCTAACACACAATCCCTTGCTCTGCAAAAGTCACTCCATCTACCCATAACACCACTCTGCACAGTACACACCCTCCCCTGGGTGTGAATAATAGGGTGCCACTTCTTTCAGCGCCACTACAGTGGGAAACAATTCATAATTTGGATGTGTTTTGCACCAGACTGATGTCCAGTGGTTTACCAGATATGGTGAAATTGAAAAGAAAATCACCCTGAAAACATGTATAGTTTGGCATTCAGCTGTTCCCACTTTATCCCACCCATGTCTTCTAGTAAAGTAGATCTGGACATAGATACAACATATTTCTATATCTTGTTCTATTATATAAAAACAAAATAGTTGTATTTCACTACTGTAATGTGATTCTTCCGTCGAAGGAGAGGCGGACCAAAATGCAGCATGGTAAGTGTCCATGGTTTTAATAGGAAAACTCAACATGAACACAACTACAAAACGTGGCAAAACCGAAACAGTCCTAACTGGTGCAGAAAACACAAAGAGTGGAAACAACCACCCACAAAACCCAACACAAAACAGGCTACCTAAATATGGTTCCAAATCAGAGACAATGACTAACACCTGCCTCTGATTGAGAACCATATCAGGCCAAACATAGAAATAGACACACTAGACACACAACATAGAATGCCCACCCGGCTCACGTCCTGACCAATACTAAAACAAGGAAAACAGACAAGAACTAAGGTCAGAACCTGACAACTACTACTAGTGGTATTAAAAGATCTGGCCTGATAATGTCTTGCTCACTGACACTTATAGGACTGATGTTCCCCTCCAAAGCCGCAGTGTATACATTTGATTATTACTATGGTAATTATGGTAATGAGGCAGATTATTTGGGGACTTGATTGGGCATTTTTCTGGTATTTGGATTGTGTTCTAGCTCAGTCACAGTCGGAGCCGTTTAAAATGAGGGAGGAAGATAATTTTTTTCATGAGCATGGCCTTATTTCTATTACAGCACATTGGATGACTGTCATTCATATTCCAGTCACCCAGTTCCATGTAAAATCAATAGGTTTAGGCTACTACATGATCCTCAAATTATCCCTATACCCGTTATGAGGATGCTATAACCTAGCCTATGAATTAAAGTTTATAATGTACGTGCACACAGGTCGAGAGATAAATTTGAGGTGACAGACGGTGACACATGGACAAACAGTGACACATTCAATTTCGCCTTGCACACTTTTGCCTGCATCAAAGCTTTTCTATGGTGTTATCATTAGTCTAACAGTTGCAAGCAAGAGTTTCCTTTTGGACAAATTCAGGTGTGTTTATACCCGTTTCGTTATGTTTGCTTTCATTTTAAGGATTTGTTTTCAACAGAATGAATATACCCCTGATCGAACGTAAACACAGTTCACTTTCATACCAGCCACGTTGTATTCCTTCTTGCATTTACGTCTCTACTCCTCTCACCTTTTCCCTTCGCTTGTGGACTTCAATGCACAACACATCAGCTGTATGTGACCAGGTGAAAAAACTTTCCAAGCCAAACCATATCATAACTGCTACACACAGCCTACACCGTTGTCACCATATTACAGTAGCTAAAGTAACATCATAGTCAACATACACTACCGTTCAAACGTTCTGGGGTCACCGTGTACTACTCACTCCACAGAACAGCACAAACTGGCCCTAACCAGAATAGAAAGGAGTGGGAGGCCCCGGTGCACAACTGAGCAAGAGGACAAGTACATTAGAATGTCTAGTTTGAGAAACAGACGCCTCACAAGTCCTCAACTGGCAGCTGTATTAAATAGTATCCACAAACCACCATTCTCAACGTCAACAGTGAAGAGGTGACTCCGGGATGCTGACCTTCTAGGCAGAGTTGCAAAGAAAAAAACATATCTCAGACTGGCCAATAAAAATAAAAGATTAAGATGGGCAAAATAACTCACCACATGTTATGCACTGCAGGACTAGCTAGCTGTAGTGTATTCTTTCAGTATTAGATTCATTCTCTGATCCTTTGATTGGGTGGACACCATGTCAGTTCAGAGCAAGAGCTCTGATAGGTTGGAGGACGTCCTTCAGGAGAGGGTGTGAACCAGGATCCTCCTAGATGTCCCTCGACTACACCATGGTGCTATCCTACAGAGTTTTTTTTTTTAATTTATTTTACCTTTATTTTACTAGGCAAGTCAGTTAAGAACAAATTCTTATTTTCAATGACGGCCTAGGAACAGTGGGTTAACTGCCTGTTCAGGGGCAGAACAACAGATTTGTACCTTGTCAGCTCGGGGATTTGAACTTGCAACCTTCCGGTTACTAGTCCAATGCTCTAACCACTAGGCTACCCTGCCGCCCCGCGGCGAATCAATTACTTGGTGACGTGTGAACACATTTAGTATAGTTTTATATCTCACTATTTTTATTTTTATGAAATTCACTGAGGAGGATGGTCCTTCCTTTCCTCCTCTGAGGAGCCTCCACTGGTTAGCTACATATCTCCTCCAATCATTCGCACTAGTTCCTCTTACACATGCTCATGCTGCTGGGGAGGGAGTTTGTGTGTGTGTGTACATGCATTTGTATGCGTATGAAGCTGTGTGAACTACATGTGTTTTAAAAAGTGTGTATTTCTATATTGTGTAGGGTCCAGAGGTGCTCGTATATAAACTAGATGCAGACCTGAGACCTGCCCTGTGAGTTCTCCTCCTGCCTGATCCAAACTGAGGTACAGAACACACCAGAGATCAGTGTGATCCAAACCCTCATCGACAACTATGTACAACTGTTTGGGGTAAGTTACATCTACTTGTCATAAACTTGATACAGTGAGTGTCTTGAACTTAAAACATTGAGTGTACTCATACTACCAGTGGAGCGTTAATAGTGTCCGACCTGAAACACCCAAAAGCTGCACCTCTGAATCTACTACGCAACTTGAATAAAAAGCAGTGGGAGTGTGTGGACCGGGTTGGGGGAATGATATCAATGTAGAACTTGAAGCGCTGCCCGGCTAATGGGATTTGGAACAGTTGGAAATGTTAATTCTCCCAGGAACGTCTAGGAGGAGGATCATTCCTTCCATTCCCTCCAAATCAGTTTGAAACACCACTGTTGTTCACATGACAAATAGCCATGACGACGAACCAATGAGGGCCCAGTGAATAGACACGCAACCACTGTGACATAAAATGAGTGAGATGTTCGGGCTATATAGGAATGCATTCTGTACCTCTAGGGCCTTTTATCAGACCCGAACACACTATGTGTGTGTGTGTGTGCGCAAGCACGTTTGCGTGTGTCTTTTCTCTCTCTCCTCCAATCTTCTTTGCAATGCATAGGCCTCACAAAGCAAATTGTTCTCTGATAATTATAGCGGAAAAAGTGGGTGGGGGGGTTATGTTCCCCACAATGCTTTGACGCTTTGAAAAGGAAGTATGTTCGAGCCATTTATTCAGTTGGTAGTGAGCCATCCGCTGAACAATCCAACTGAACTTACCTCTCCACTTCTAAATGAGTTTAGGAAACTTGAGAAAGCCTCAGAAATAAGACCCACTTCTAGACTATGGAGAGACACCATTGCCATAGTTTCACGTTCATCCATTTAGCATCATTTAGAGTTGAAGTTCCTGGACAGAACTGTAATTGCACATTGTGTGGCTCTATCAAATGAAATGGCATTGAGTTTTTTATTTTCAAAATAACATAATCTATTATGTACTGTTGGAATCTAGCTTGAAATATATTTATTAATGTTACCAGACTAGAATTGATTGATTACTGTACATGCACATTACCAGTCAAAAGTTTGGACACACCAAATCATTCAAGGGTTTTTCTTTATTTTTTACTATTTTCTACATTGTAGAATAATAGTGAACACATCAAAACCATGAAATATCATATGTAATAACCAAAAAAAGTGTTAAGCAACTAAAAATATATTTTATATTTGAGATTCTTCAAAGTAGCCACCCTTTGCCTTGATGAAAACTTTGCATACTCTTGGTATTCTTCTAAACCAGCTTCACCTGAAATGCTTTTCGAACAGTCTTGAAGGACTTCCCACATATCATGAGCACTTGTTGGCTGCTTTTCCTTCACTCTGCGGTCTGAGTCATCCTAAACCATCTCAATTTGGTTGAGGTCTTGTGACTGTGGAGGCCAGGTCATCTGATGCAGCACTCTCCTTCCAGGTCGAATAGCCCTTACACAGTCTGGAGGTGTGTTGGGCCATTTTCCTGTTGAAAAACAAAACCGCAAACCCACTACGTGTAAACCAGCTGGGATGGTGTATTGCTGCAGAATGCAGTGGTACCATGCTTGTTAAGTGTGCCTTGAATTCAAAATAAATCACTGACATTGTCACCAGCTAAGCTTCCCCACACCATCACACTTCCTCCTCTATGCTTCACAGTGGGAACCACACACAGAGAGATAATCTGTTCACCTACTCTGCATCTCACAAACACGTGACGGTTGGAAACAAAAATCTAAAATTTAGACTCATCAGACCAAAGGACAGATTTCCACCAGTCTAATGTCCATTGCTTGTGTTTCTTGGCCCAAGCAAGTCTCTTGTTCTTATAGGTTTCCTTTAGTAGTGGTTTCCTTGCAGCAATTCGACCATGAAGGCCTGATTCATGCAGTCTACTCTGAACAGTTGACGTTGAGAAGTTTCTGTTACTTGAACAGAAGCATTTGTTTGGGTTGTGTCATGACTCTCTTTTTCTGTGACTTGGTGGTGACCTAACGTAGTTGTTTGTGGAGCTTTCGCTGTAAAGCATTTTTGAAATCAGACACCGTGGCTGGATTAAGGAGAATGTTATCTTTAAAATGGGGCCTAATACTTGTATGTTTGAGAAATTTGATTTCTGAGATTTCTGTTGATTTGTATTTGGCGCCCTGCAATTTCACTGGCTGTTAATCACGTGAACGGTAGCTCTCGTTCCATTGCTTTTCTACAGACAATGGAATTCTCCGGTTGGAACATTATTGAACATTTATAATAAAAACATCCTAAAGATTGATCCTATACATAGTCTGACATGTTTCTACAACCAGTAATATAACTTTTTGGAACTCCGCTGGAAGTTGCACGCTCGTTTCGATTTGTTTACCAAACGCCCTAACAAAAGGCGGTATATGGACAACTTTATCAAACAAATCAAACATTTATTGTGGAACTGGGATTCCTGAGAGTGCATTCTGATGACAGGTTAATCTTGTAACTACCCATCCCGGATCCAGGAGAATTGTCATCAACTGACACTAAGTAGCATAACGCAACGGACAAAAAATCTTACTAGAAAATATTCATATTCATGAAATCACAAGTGAAATATATTCAAACACAGCTTTTTGTTAAAACCCACAATTCCAGTCCTTTCCAACCTGGCTGGAATGGTATTTATTTGATTTAATTACCCCGTTTCATGCTCCACAATCCCTACCTTATGAATTAATATTGTTAATCAGATAGAGTTTTAATTAGTTATAGTTCTCTTTAAAATGTAGATATAGTTTAGTCATTATTCATAAAATTCCTAACAAAAATCCAAAGAGGAAATGCCTTCTATTTTGAAAGTTCCCTGTTCCATTTTATTCCTTCCCTCCATTTAAAGGGATATCAACCAGATTCCTTTTCCTATGACATAGTTTCAGGCTTTTATTTTGAAAGATAACATTTTCTCTCTCACTCCTATTGAAAAAGCTACTGTCCGGTTGAAATATTATGGATTATTTATTGTAAAAACAACCTGAGGATCGATTATAAAAAACATTTGACATGTTTCCACGAACTATAGCATTATAAATATTCACTTACCTTTGATGATCTTCATCAGAATGCACTCTCAGGAATCCCAGTTCCACAATAAATGTTTGATTTGTTTGATAAAGTTGTCCATATACCGCCTTTTGTTAGGGCGTTTGGTAAACAAATCGAAACGAGCGTGCAACTTCCAGCGGAGTTCCAAAAAGTTATATTACTGGTTGTAGAAACATGTCAGACTATGTATAGGATCAATATTTAGGATGTTTTTATTATAAATGTTCAATAATGTTCCAACCGGAGAATTCCATTGTCTGTAGAAAAGCAATGGAACGAGAGCTACCGTTCACGTGAAATGCGCATGACTGAGGTCGAGGCTGCTGGCAGACCTCTGACTCATTCCCCTCTCATTCGGCCCCGCTTCACAGTAGAAGCCTCAAACAAGTTTCTAAAGACGGTTTACATCTAGTGGAAGCCTTAGGAAATGCCACATAACCAATATCCCACTGTAACTTCAATAGGGGCTGAGTTTAAAAACTACCAACCTCAGATTTCCCACTTCCTGTTTGGATTTTTTCCCAGGTTGACTGCGAAATGAGTTCTGTTATACTCACAAACATCATTCAAACAGTTTTAGAAACTTCAGAGTGTTTTCTATCCAATACTAATACTAATATGCATATATTAGCATCTGGGACTCAGTAGGAGGCAGTTTACTCTGGGCACGCTCTTCATCCAAAAGTGAAATGCTGCCCCCTATCCCAAATAAGTTAAATCTCTATAGACCAGACAGGGTAGAAAGGTGGCTACACGCCTGGAAATGGTTAAAAATACAAGACCAGAAAATGGTAAGACCCTCTGAAACTCTCGACGAGTGAAGAAGTTGAAGACTGGCCAGGCCATGGGCAACAGTCTGGTTTTAGTCACTGATAAGGGAGGACAGGTGTGGATTAGGGAGGAGCAAAGGATTCAGTCCGAGATCAGGTCAGATAAAGTGGGAAGGAGCATTCCTGTCTTACACACATATACTTCCACGCCCACAAAGGTTCTAGCGTGAAGCAGGGCCATGACTACACCAGTAAGAGGAACCAATTAAGTTCCTGACTAGCAACAGAGATGTTTTGGTTGTCTAGATGTGCAAGGAGTTGACTCCGCCTAGTAGGACGGTATACATATATGTGCTTGTGTGAACATGTGTTTGTCTTCTCAGCTGTATGACCCAGTGGGTGAATTAACTTTGTTTGTACTTTTTCTAATGGTCTGTGAATTTCTATTTATTCAGAACCTCACACTTGGCGTTGTCGACAGGATTCACCACGATTTACAATAGAACTGGAGAGTCCGAATCATTGTAACAGGAGCCAGCACATAAAAACAAGGTGTCAATGAGTACCAAGTCAAGCAGAGAACAGTTTCATCACATGATGGAATGACAAGAAAGTCACCACAGCAGTCAACCTGTTTAGCTCTACTGACAAACACAATCAGATCTCTGGAACGTTGTGCGTGTGTGTGCGTGTGTGTGCACATGTATGCATTCATATATGTCTGTCTGTCTGTGTGTGTGTGTGTGTGTGTGTGTGTGTGTGTGTGTGTGTGTGTGTGCACACCTGCGTATGTGTGAGGGCCTCTCAGGTCAGAAATGCATTATCTTCTAGTTATGAAATGATCCAGGGAGGCAAGGTGTTGGACAAAGACAACAGGCGATGAGAGGGTTTGTATGCCTGTTAACCTTCATGAACAGTTTGTTCAGATAAGCTGGAAAACAAATAAATCATCCACCTTATGCTGCTTGCTGAAGTTGAAAAGTGGTTGAACAAAGTGTTGAAAGTGGTAGTTTTTTTCTACCTTTTTAACACAATTGTCAGTCAATTCCATTATAGACCCCCAACCATAAACATCTCCCTCACTAAAAAATATAAGGGAACACCCCCCTGAAATGTACGAATACCACTCAATTCGGCGTCATTTATTTCAAAGTTGATTGCAAAATGCCATATGGCAAATGCCAAGTGTAACACTTTAAAAATCCAACAGATGGCGAGTGCGCTCCACCGTGGTTTTTCATATTGCAAATGTAACACAAGTCAACATCCAAAAGTAAAATTTTGAAAAACTGAAATTCTTTTCAAAAACTGGACCGTTTTTCGAAACTCTTTCGATTTTTTTGTCAATTACACATGTTTAAGAATGGTATGAATATACTTTAGTCATATTTTATTATATATATTTTTTTATTATTATTATAATTTTTTTTACTTGTGCAATAAGGCATATGTTTTGTCCATTTGCAATATGATTTCATAGGAAGTCAAAAGTCAAAGTCAAAAGTCACTTTTTTTGGCCAAATGCCATAAGAAATGTCCAGATGCAATATGAAAGATTTGAAAATACAAAATCAGGATGTTATGTCCATTTGCCAAGTACCATCACGAATTTGACATGCTCAAAAATACTGCAGAAATGCAAAATTGACTGGCCTGATGAACTCGGGATGGCCGGGCAGTGATAGTGGTTCCGCTCCATCACTCGTTGTGTTGATTTCATCATGTCCGTTTGGTGATGTTTTTTCACTGTTGAATGACATCTGTTGGGAAAAATGACTGATTTACAGTTCATGAGGGTTGCTTAATCACACATATGAAGTTTTAAAAAGATCGGACCTTTTTAACCCTTCGAAACAGCACCTATGACACCATTTTAAGGCACTTCCGGTTGGCACAGGAAGTAAACACATGTCTTGATTGAGGTAGGCTCTTACAGAATCCTGAGTTTTAAGTATTTATGTTAAGAATTGACTGATCTACACAGGGTTGAATGCAGGGATTTTCATAATTGCAGGTTATGGGTATAAAAACTATTTTAGGGTGAATTTAATCACTTCCGGTTGCTTCAGGAAGCTTAGAATCAACACAGGTAGACCTCATAGTGGCCTGATGGATTGTCATCGAAGACAGGTTCATACGGCATTGATAACCCACATAGGCTTCAGGTTGAATTTTTAGGGTTGCAGGCAATGTAATCCTATGGGGAGAGAAGTCAATGCAAACTGTTTGATGTAAACACCTTCTTTTAACTATTAAGGGTTAATGCCACACGGTCAAGGTTAGGCTTGCACAGATTGGGAGGACCGCAGGAACGTACCTGAGGTCGAATTGTGCTTCTCACCCTAACGGTTCTCTCACTGTCACCCAAAAGCAAATGACGTTGAGTGGCAGGCTTCATTTTGGGCCTACTTTTTCTCATGGTCGCTGCGCTTAGACCGAGCGAGCTATGGTGAAGCGGGATATCTCGTTGAACTCGGCACGGCCTAGAGATTATGGTAATGTCATTGCCTGCTCTCTGTGTCTTTAAGCACAGCACTTTGTCACTCCATCCTTGCTGTGAGAGCTTTTCTTTGATATCTGGTGGGAGAAAGTGACTGATTTACAGTTCATGAGGGTTATCTAGTCAAACATATGAAGTTTTGGAAAGATGTGACTTTTTTAACCCTTCGAAACAGACACTGTGACCCAATTAAAGGCACTTCCGGTTGGCACAGGAAGCTATAAGTAAACACATATCTTGCTTGGTGTATGCTCTTACGGAATCCTCAGTTTAAAGACTTTATGTTAAGAATTGACTGATCTACACAGGGTTGAATGCAGTTATGGGCCTAACCATATAGCAAGCGTCAAAATGTTCC
Source organism: Oncorhynchus nerka (assembly GCF_034236695.1). NCBI lineage: Eukaryota > Metazoa > Chordata > Actinopteri > Salmoniformes > Salmonidae > Oncorhynchus > Oncorhynchus nerka. The sequence continues at coordinate 38,980,332 of NC_088407.1, forward strand.
CTTAATGTATGAAAGAGAGCTAGACAAAGCTGTTGCGGACTAAAAGTGAAGGTTTTTAGTAACCTGGTAACATGATAGAGAGACCAAAGTTAAGAGGAAAAGAGAAGTGTCAGATATTACATTTAAAGCTTTTAGTAAATAATGGGCCTCTCAGAAACGAAGGCTAGGTCTGCCATGTGGCATTGTTTCATTAGACCTTGTTAGTGGCTTGTTGTGTAGGAGTGTGATTAGACTAGTGCCTAGCGTAGCACCGGTATCTCACAGTTGAGGTAACTATTAGACCCTCACTTTGCAGCGGTACTCACAGGGTGGAGAAACACACAGATGTAAGCACACACAGAGTGACACAGACACACACAAACACACAAAGAGCAACATGGAGTACACATACACACACACCTGCCAGCTTTGGACAAACGCCCACACAAACTAAGTGCCGTGATTAGTTTTTTTTCCTCTCCCTCTTTTCCTCGTTATCTTTTGATAAACATCTTTTCTTTCAATTCTACTCCCCTCGATGCGGCATCTGAAGCACTTTAAGTTGGTGTGAGGGCACAAGCAAAATAACCCTCTTTATTTTATTTTCTCCCTCGTTCTCTCATCTGGGTGAGTTAACTTGGAAAAGAAAGTGAGATGTGCAACAACATTGGCCGCCGCCTAAAAGAATAACTGCAATTACCAGAATCACAGCTTATGGTACATTGAATTCAAGCACTGTAATTTTTCTGAATTCTTTGAAGAACAGTAAGTCAGAGGTGAACCCTGCCCATATATTATGATATACTTCAATCTGCTGTGACCTTCTAGCTTCCTGTAGAGAGTGATAAATAAATACCATAATGCACAGAAATTCCTCAATACCTTTCTCTGCCCTTCTCGTTTCCAATGCTGAGAGTGATTATTGTCAAGACTAAGTGAAGTGTGCTTTAACTGGGGGCCATGAATCAGCATTTCAAAAGTGCCGCCACAATGGGGTGTTTCTCAATATGCTACCATGCTTTGAGCATGCAAATTGGAGCGTGCATCAGTTGGAGTATGAGTCTAAATCAAAGTGTGCCAAATGAAGCACGTTGGGCACTTCTCGGATGCGTAATCTGCTTGAACACAGTTCAAAGCATGTATCGATGCAAGCTTCAACGGAAGTATGCACAGAAATATGATGCAACCAGATAAAAAAAAAAAATATGCAAAATGTATTGAAATCTATTGGTGGCAATTATTTGGGTGGAAGCGAAAGAAGAAAAAAAGTTCTACTTCTGAATTAAATGTTGCCCATTCACATCTCATATGTTGCCTGACTATAATATTTTATCTTATACATTAAGAAATACATAATGTGCTATTTTTGGCATGTTTACCTGCCTACAATAGCCACTGTAGTGTGCATAGATCTAAAGGGAAAAGGAAATGGGATCGCAACCCCTTAACTTCTTATGGTATAGGAGACGCTAGGAAAATGCAGCGCGGCAAATTCAAACAAAATTATATAAAAATCTAACTTTCATTAAATCACACATGTAAGATACTAAATTAAAGCTAAACTCGTGAATCCAGCCAACATGTCAGATTTTTAAAAGGCTTAAAGCTATTATCTGATGATAGCACAACAGTAAACAAAGAGGGTAGCATATTTCAACCCTGCAGGCGCTACACAAAACGCAAAAATAAAATATAAAACATTCCTTACCTTTGACAAACTTATTTTGATGGCACTCCAATATGTCCCTTAAACATCACAATTGGTCCTTTTGTTCGATTAATTCCGTCCATATATATCCAAAATGTCCGCGCGTCTGATCCAGAAAATAAACAGCTTCCAAATTGCTCAACGTCACTACAAAATATTTCAAAAGTTGCCTGTAAACTTTGCCAAAACATTTTAAACTAATTTTGTAATACAACTTTAGGTATTTTTAAACATTAATAATCGATCAAATTGAAGACGGGTCTATCTGTGTTCAATACAGGAAGACAACAAACCAAGTTACTTTTCAAGTCCTGTGCAACTCTCAACAGTGTTACGCAATTGCTAGATGGCCGTACTTCTTCAATGCACAAAGGAAGAACCTCAACCAAATTCCAAAGACTGGTGACATCCAGTGGAAGCGGTAGGAACTGAAAACAGTTCCTAAAAAATATTGTTTCCCAATGAGAACTCACTGAACAGACAGAGACCTAAAAAAAAACTATTCTGAACGGTTAGTCCTCGGGGTTTTGCTTGCTACATAAGTTATTTTATACTCACAGACATGATTCAAACAGTTTTAGAAACTTCGGAGTGTTTTCTATCCAAATCTACTAATAATATGCATATCTTATATTCTTGGCATGAGTAGCAGGAAGTTGAAATTGGGCACGCTATTTATCCAACTGTGAAAATGCTGCCCCTATACCTTAAGTTAATAAACTAATAGCTAGCCATGATGAATTGTTAGCTAGTTAGCCAGAGATAAATTAAAACTAGTTATTTAACTTGCATAACATTAATTGTAGGTTGTTTTTGCCTGTTAAACTAGCTGGCTTGCTATATTTATTACAATTCACATATAGCTAGCAGATCATTATGAAGTTAAAAGTTTTATGATGTAGTCATCTTGTGTCGTCTGTTTAACCATTCGCTCTGAAAAATCTACATTTCTCAGGTGTTAGCATCTTTCAAATTTCGGAAGGGGAGGGGAAAATAGATCGATAGACTTGACGGTAACTTGCAAAGAAAGGCGGTGGAGCTCCTTGATCCAGTTCTGCTCCTCGTTATAGCATCACTTATTTCCTTCTCTTAACATCTATGGACCTGGAATTTAATCAAGCGTCTCACCAATTACGCAATACTTTAGTTCTGAGTTTACCAAGTTGATCCTCTCTCTAACATCTTTGTGGTTGTGTTGCAGTAGGTTTCTCCCACCATGCGGTTAGACGAGCTGGCAGAGTCCACGCTGGGCATGAGGAACGTGGTCACAAACCTGTGGACCACATTCAAGGTCATTGAGAACGGAGAACTGGGTATGTGACTGCAAGAGTTCTGTTTATTAATTAGTCATCTAGCTAAGGCGAGACAAAAGCTACGGGGACGGCATCTTTTTCATGTCTCCAAAGGGGATGTTTATGAAGCCAGAAATACAATAGGCTTCACAAATGGCGAAGGTCTGTAATTAAATATGTGGACAGTGCTGTAAATAATATTGCCAAGAAGGAAACTTCCTCACTAATTCCCTCTGACCCTAGGCAAGTAACAGGGCATAGTTGTGCTGAAGTGACTGTGAGGCACGCACATCTGTCGTCTCCCCGACTACCGCCCAGTGTTTCCAATTGAGCAACTTTATTGGTAAAAAAGGTTGGCGACAAATTCGACCTCTTTTCAGGCTACCTTTGGGGAGTTTTGTCACCAACTGTTTCTATCGTTTTGATAGCAGTTAGCGACCTTTTACACTCAATTATTTCACAAACGAGATTAGGCAAGTCAGGGATGTGTTGTTAAAGAATATTTATTTGTAGTGTAGCTAGTCAGTATCAGGTTATATTGGCATGTTTTCCCAGGGTTGACCGAGGGTGGGTTAACAGCTAGACCATGTGATAACCTATAGCTACAGCACTAGCAAGTTACTCTTTGCTAGTAGACAAGTAGGGTCATGATCTATTATAATGATCTGTGGTAAAGGTGCCAGCTAATGAATATAATGTTAAAAATGAGAAGTTAAAGTTAACATGTTTGGCTAGCTAGGTAGCTACTTTCATTAAGCAAATTCCTATGTAGCTATATAATACAAAACACAAACGGCTTAACAGTCAACTGCTACACAAACCGCACAATAAAATAGAAAACAGTCATTACCTTTCACCATCTTCTTTGTTGGCACTCCTAGATGTCCCATAAACACTATTGGGTCTTTATTTCGATTAAATCGGGCCATATAAAGCCAAGATATCGTTATATGTAGACTGTGTGATAAACGAAAAAAAACAGCGATTTCACAACGTAACGTCATTTTTTAAAATTCAAAAAGTAGACGATAAACTTTCACAAAACACTTCGAAATACGTTTGTAATGCTACTTTAGGTATTAGTAAACGTTAATAAGCGATAAAAATCATCCGTAGGCGATGTAAATATCATTAGCTGTCGTCTTGGAAAAAATTTCAGGAGAGAGCTCTTCCGGAATGATCTGGGCGGAGACCGGAGGTAAGCGGTGCCCCTCTTTCGGTTCAACCAAGAATCAAAGATGATTAAATTCACAAGACTCTAGACAACATGGGGATGCTGTGGGAGTTGAATGCTCGGTCTTATCTAATTCGGCTCACTGTTAACAATTGCTGGAAGTGGCGCAAGGATATTTATTTCCATTTTCTGTGATCAGGTTTTCCTGCGCTTTCCGATGTAACGCACGTTATGTAATAGCCACAGTCGTGATTTAACCAGTTTTAAAAACGTCCGAGGGTTTCCTATCCACACATTCTAACCATATGAACGTACTATATTCCTGGCATGAGTAGCAGGGTGCTGAAATGTTGCGCGATTTTTAACAAAATTTTCAAAAAAGTAGAGGGTCGACTGAAGAGGTTAAGAGAAAATCCTTGAAGAATGCACTCGGTGCACGGGAGTATGCATATTGAGAAACACACATGGACTTTAGTTATCAGGACAGTGGGTGTTTTGGAAGTCGTCCCATGTGTGTACTGTCTCAAGCAGCTGCATAATCATAATTAACTACCCTCTTCCACCTCTCCACCTTTTTTCTCTACCTCTGGGTTCTCCTCCTTTCCATCCCTCTGTCATTCCATTCACCAGCTTTCACTCTCCTTTTCAGGGTTGGTCCCTTCCTTCCTCTTCCTGGTTCTGCCAATGGAACAGCTGAATGGAGGCATGATTGCTCTTTGTATGTGGCCTGTATTCTCTGCTGGAGTGGAATACACGCGCAGACACACACACACACACACAATTAGACACATCTGCAGGATTCTACCTGTTCTCTCTCCTTCCCCGACAATGGCAGACAAAATAATTAAAAATGATGACATGTAATAGACCAATTTATTATTTTTCCAGTGCTGCCCGATCGTTATAATTGATTGTCATCTCGATATCCCTTTGATGAGGATAGCCTTCATGCAACACCTTTTCAAATACTATTGTTTCGGACAGTAGAGGCAGAGATTTCACTTTTGTGTCTGAAGTTAGTTTGGTCTCAAGTGAACTGATCATTTGTATCATTGTTGGTGAGATAAACTCAGCAAAAAAAGAAACGTCCATTTTTCAGGACCCTTTCTTTCAAAGATAATTCGCAGAAATCCAAATAACTTCACAGATCTTCATTGTGAAGAGTTTAAATACTGTTTCCAATGCTTTTTCCATGAGTCATAAAAAATTAATGAACATGCACCTGTGGAACGGTCGTTAAGACACTAACAGCTTACAGTTGGTAGGCAAGGAATGAGACTGTGCCTTAAGCATGCTGCAAGGAAGCATGAGGACTGCAGATGTAGCCAGGGCAATAAATTGCAATGTCTGTACTGTGAGACGCCTAAGACAGTGCTACAGGGAGACAGGACAGAGAGCTGATTGTCCTCATAGTGGCAGACCACGTATAATAACACCTGCACAGGATTGGTACAGCCGATCATCACACCTGCGGGACAGGTATAGGATGGCAACAACAACTGCCCGAGTTACACCAGGAACGCACAATCCCTCCATCAGTGCTCAGACTGTCCGCAAAAGGCTGAGAGAGGCTGGCTGAGGGCTTGTAGGCCTGTTGTAAGGCAGGTCCTCACCAGACATCACTGGCAACATCACCACCTATGGGCACAAACCCACCGTGGCTGGACCAGACAGGACTGGCAAAAAGTGCTCTTCACTGACGAGTCGCGGTTTTGTTTCACCAGGGGTGATGGTCGGATTTGCGTTTATCGTCGAAGGAATGAGTATTACACCAAGGCCTGTACTCTGGAGTGGGATTGATTTGAAGGTGATGGTTCCGTCATGGTCTGGGGGCGGTGTGTCACAGCATCATCGGACTGAGCTTGTTTTCATTGCAGGCAATCTCAACGCTGTGCGTTACAGGGAAGACATCCTCCTCTCTCATGTGGTACCCTTCCTGCAGGCTCATCCTGTCATGACCCTCCAGCATGACTATGATGGGCAGTCTGGCACCCTCGAGCGCCATTGCGGCTGCAGGTGTGACAGTACCCCTCACTCTAGGGGTGACACCTGGCATCCCACCTGGATGAGCCTGATGGATCGTCCAAGGCATGGGCGCTGGACAAGCTGGCAGAGGCGTGGAAGCCCGATGAGCCGCCTGAGGCGTGGGAGCCCGACGAGCCAGTCAAGGCATGGGAGCCCGACGATCATGCATAGGCATGACGTGGGATGTGAGCCTGATGAGCCGGCTGAGGCGTGGGAGCCTAATGAACCGGGCTGAGGCATGACGTGGGATAGGAGCCTGCCGAGCCAACAGAGGCAAGGAAACCTCTCGAGCCAGCTAAAGCATGGAAGCCCGATGAGCCAGCCGAGGCACCGCCGGTTCCATTGACCTGGGATGTGGTGGCACCCAGATCCGACGTCAACACCAAAAAACACAAACTACCTTTTGCTTCAAATTGTGGTGTCAGTGGCGCCACCTGGATCCGACATCAACCCCAAAAAACAACAACTCCATGCTTCAAATTGTGGTCTCAGCATTCTGTAAAGACAGACGCAGGGGGAAAGGAGCGAGTACAGGGAGTGAACATTTAATGAAACAACGGACATATAACAAAACAATAACAGCGTCTGGACAGAGGGAGCAAAACGACATTACGACAATAATGCTGACATGGCAAACCAACTGAGCAACATACAGATATAGAGGGGCAATCAACAAAGTGAAGTAGTCCAGGGAAGTTCAATAAGCACTGATACATGTAATGATGGTGACAGGTATGTGTAATCATGGGCAGCCTGGGGCCCTCGAGCGCCAGAGAGGAGGAGCGGGAGCAGGTGTGACAGGAAGATTTTTAAAAGATGTACCGATTCCATGTCACATCATCAACATCTGTATGCTTTTGTTATATAAAATAGTGATAAAGAAATACTCTTTCAAAATGCAGATGTTTATTTCAACTATCAGCAGGACAATAGACTCTTGCCGAGTTTAGGGACTTTAAATATATTAATGGATCCATAAGAAATTACTATGGGAATAAATGGAAAAAGCAAGTGGAAAGGGGAAAAATAAGGAACTTTTCTTTCGGCCTGGAGGCATTTTAAAAACATGTTTACAAACACTTGTTTTTCACAAGGGATATTATCAGGACAATAGACACAATGTGGTCCCAAAAACACCTCTCTGACATGGAATGTCTTGCCAGCTTTGATCTATGCCTGGGCCTGCAGGATGCAAAATGCTTTGTTTGTCAGACAAATCACTGGGTCGCAACTACAGAACAGTACAAAACAAGAGAACACACATAATTAATGTTCAGGAAACAAATTTTAAAAAATAATACGTTTCCTCAACAATTTCTTCTGACTGTGATTAGAGTGATTGCTCATCATCTTCAACCATCAGTGAGTCCATCTGACCGAGTCCACCAAATGCATTGTTTTCCAACCACAACTGGATGGATCCATAACGAATTCTATGGGAATAAATATCACTGAATGGCAGAAATATTGGGATAAAGTAGGCAAATTGTTGCTTACTGGAACACCCAAAGTCATCTAATTGTTTTAATAGAATTTGAAGCAATAGCCTACGCGTGTGTGGTCAACTATTTCAGCATTGTTTCACGCTGCTCTGAGACAAGCAAGGCTATTTAATAAACGTATTAATTTTAAACAGTTTTTTAAAATCGAATTCAATAACATATTTGTCCTATTGTAAAGTGTAGCCTCAAGGCCAAAATGGGCAAATTTGCAATGTATTCAATGCTTAAGAACTCTAACGCTTGTGATAAACAAAATGCCTCCAGCTGTCCATCACTACTGTAAATTAAAACTGAATATGTAAGGGGCTTTTATATAATTACAATGCAGGGTTAATAATAATAATAATAATAATCGTTCGGTCACAATACTAAAAACTTGTTACGGTTCATCTGATGAAGGTGGACAAGCTCCTATTTATATTATGAATATGAAATCGGAGGGCAGAAATTATGAAATATTAAAGCATTAGACCTCTCACTAAAGTTGTCAGTCGTACAAAAGTTATACTTAAATTCGAACTGGTTGGAGATTACAGGAGTACATGGCCATAAAGGCTAGATCATTTTTCAAGCTGTTCAAATATTCATAGATGACCAGCAGGGTCAAATAATATAAACAGTGGTTATAGGAGTAAATGTCATTTGGCTTTTCATAGCCGAGCATTCAGAGGTCAAGACAGCAAGTGTGTGTGTGCATGAGAGAGGATCGAAACAGATATCTACAAAGTAACACGTGTTACTGAGTTCCGAGAGCCGATCTGTTATCCAACGATTAGTCGAATAGCACGGCTGCTGTAGGTGTGAAAATCCCCCCAACTTGCAATGTAATGTATAAGTACTCTAGTTTTACACAGTATCTCTTCATCAACATCTTTATGCTCTTAAATTAAACAACGATAAAAAATACTTTCAAATTGAAAGAACACTCTGTAATGTTCACCACCACATATACTTTGAATTTGCGCAAAAGTGGGAGAAGCTGTCAAGAAACACTGGCATGTTTTTTCACCCAGCTTTGCCAGCTGAAGTAACTTGTTATGGCTGGGGGCAGTATTGAGTAGCTTGGATGAACAAGGTGCCCAGAGTAAACTGTCTGCTACTCCTTCCCAGTTGCTAATATATGCATATTAATAGTAGATTTGGATAGAAAACACTCTTAAGTTTGAATGATGTCTGTGAGTATAACCAAACTCATATGGCAGGCAAAAACCTGAGAAAAAAATCCAACCAGGAAGTGGGAAATCTGAGGTTTGTAGTTTTTCAACTCATTCCCTATCGAATGCACAGTGTATATGGGGTCAAATTGCACTCCCTGAGGCTTCCACTAGATGTCAAGAGTCTTTAGAACCTTGTTTGATGCTTCTACTGTGAGGTGGGGGCGAATGAGAGGGGAATGAGTCAGAGGTATGCCAGAGAGCATACCTCACGTGAATTAGCTTGAGTTCCATTGCATTTCTGAAGAAAAACGAATTCTCCGGTTGGAACATTATTGAAGATTTATGTTAAAAACATCCTAAAGATTGATTCTATACATCGTTTGACATGTTTCTACAGACCTTTGATGATCTTTATCAGAATGCACTCCCAGGAATCCCAGTTTCACAATAAATGTTTGTTTAGCCCAGTAATCCAAATTCATGACCCACAATTACTAGGTCCAGACGAAAAGTAAAAAAGTTCCGTTACATTGGCGTATATCTGGCGGATTTCAGTTTGGATTGTTTTGGTCTCTGAGCTGTGTACTCAGATTATTGCATGGTGTGCTTTTTCGGTAAAGCTTTTTTTAAATCTGACACAGCGGTTGCATTAAGGAGAAGTGTATCTATAATTCCATGCATAATAGTTGTATCTTTTATCAATGTTTATTCCGAGTATTTCTGTAAATTGATGTTGCTCTCTGCAAAATCACCGGATGTTTTGGAACTACTGAACATAACGCACCAATTTATACTGAGATTATTTGATATAAATATGAACTTTATCAAACAATACATACATGTATTGTGTAACATGAAGTCCTATGAGTGTCATCTGATGAAGATTATCAAAGGTTAGTGATTAATTTATCTCTATTTCTGCTTTTTGTGACTCCTCTCTTTGGCTGGAAAAATGGCTGTGTTTGTTTGTGACTAGGCACTCACCTAACATAATCATTTGGTTTGCTTTCATCGTAAAGCCTTTTTGAAATCGGACACTGTGGTGGGATTAACAAGAAGTGTATCTTTAAAATGGTGTAAAATAATTGTATGTTTGAGGAATTTTAATTATGGGATTTCTGTTGTTTTGAATTTGGTGCCCTGCACTTTCACTGGTTATTGTCGTATTGATCCCGTTAGCGGGATCTCAGCCCAAAGAGGTTTTAAGAACCCATCACTTATTGTTTATAGAAGATTTCGCAATTTACGCGACCAATTGGTCCATGCCAACTGCCAGCCCTCTTCCGAATGGTAACTATAAATGCAGAGGTTGCGCACAGTGCAATAATATGATGAAGTTCAAATATTTCTACCACCCACATACATAAAAACGGTTCTAAATATATTACATTATTATGTGCTCCACAGCCCATGTTATATACATGATTAAATGTGCATGTGGGCTGTGGTATGTAGGTAAAACAGAGAATTAGTGAAGATAAAAGTTCAATCAGGAGAAACAGGGATTATCCAGTCCCAGTACATTTTAATGACCAAAAACATGACATTTCTCCCATTAGATTTTGTAACAGAGAAAGTCAAGATATCAGACAGAGGTGATATAAATAATCCTCTGAGCAAAAGAGAGATTTTCACCCTCCAGACATTATTCCCAAAAGGTCTTAATAATGTTGTTATGTACAGCATGTTACGTTGTAAATGTGAATTAATGCCACGATTTGAGATTACTCTGACTTTTTTCTTCGCTGTACCCAATAATTTATGAAAACTTACTTGATAAGTCTATGTCCTTTATGTACACACTTTATTAGAATACTTATGAAAAGCACATTGTTATATTTGGTAACACTTGCTTATTTTCCCTTGACTCCAACCCCTTTCGATGTATTGAACGGATGTGGGTGGAACAATGTCTACATAAGGGTGAAAATTATGAACACTCACAAAAGCAAGAGCAGTGTGCATGTTTCTTTTTTCCCCTCATCATTCTGAGAATATAGGAATAACATTCTGTCACGGCTTTCTTCCTGGGAAGGAGAGGCGGACCAATATTCAGCGTCGTTATAGTTCATGGTACTTTAGTAAGAAACCTCGAACATGAACAAACTACAAAACAATAAACGTAACAGTCCTAAATGGTGCATAAAACACAAAGACAGGAAACAATCACCCACAAAATACCCAAAGAATATGGCTGCCTAAATATGGTTCCCAATCAGAGACAACGATAAACACCTGCCTCTGATTGAGGACCACTCTAGGCAACCATAGACTTACCTAGACAACTAAACTGAACACAACCCCATTAATCTAATAAACCCCTAGACAAGTTGAAACACAATAAATCATCCATGTCACACCCTGGCCTAACCAAAATAATAAAGAAAACAAACATAACTAAGGCCAGGGCGTGACACATTCAAAGAACATTGAGAGTTTTTCTGCACCCTGATACATTGTAGGAACTGGACAGATTTAGTGTTTTGGGAACCTATCTTGTGTCTCAACAATGTTACCACAAATCAAATCCAATTGTATGAGTCACATACGCATTGTTAGCAGATGTTAATGCGAGTGTAGCAAAATACTTGAACTTCTAGTTCCGACCATGCAGTAATATCTTACAAGTAATCTAACAATTTCACAACAACTACCTTGTACACACAAGTGTAAAGGAATGAATAAGAATATGTACATATAAATATATGGATGAGCGATGGCTGAACGGCATAGGCAAGATGCAGGTATAGAGCACAGTATATACATATGAGATGAGTAACTGTCAAGATAATTTTGTTCTCATATTCATTAACCAATCAAATTAAAATACTTTGTCTGTTACTAAGAATTTGAAAGGTTCTTATTGAAATGAAACAGACAGAGACCAGTTTACTTATTCAACATCATTTATTCTCGAGAGCTCTGCTTATAATTTCCGGTACATTGGTCTATATAACTCACATTTCGTCATAAATGTCCCTCCTCTCAGATACAATGGCAACATAGTTCACAAGTCTTCTCCTACTCATACATTGTCTGCCACCTGTTAAACAATCTACTACAAACCCAGGGTCTCTCCCCTCCCTGGGTGGGGACAGAATGTCCTGTAAGGAACACAGTAGTCCAGCTTGTCTGACGATAGCTCCATTTCACACTTGCACCCTGCTTACATACTAAAAAGTAACAGAAAGTCCTTGTTCTAATTGTTGACTAAAACTACACACATCAGGTGGACTTTTATGGATTCTAATAAGTTTCATACAATCATACAGTGACAGGGTAGTATTCTGTTAATTATAGTTCTACGCTAATGTATACATCATTTAGTCATTATTCATACATTTCATAACAGTAACGCAGGGTATTTAAACATTATATAAAGTCCCATTGTTTAAGGCATATTGAGCAGGGCTCTACAGTGAAATAAGACAGTAATCACTAACCAGGACAGTAATGGACAAGGCATATTGATATTATAGAGAGAAGTGCGTAGCCAAGTGAACATATATGGGTCCAGTGAGTGGTTGGGCTGGCTGGGAACACGGCGATTCAGACAGTTAGCAGGCTAACAAACTAACAGTTAGTAGGCCGGAACTAAGCAAGCTAGCAGTTAGAAGGCCGGGTTAGCAAGCAAGCAGTTAGCATGGGCTAGCCGTTAGTAGACCGGGGCAAGCTAGCAGTTAGCAGGCCGGGTTATCAAGCAGTTAGCAGGGGCTAGCAGTTAGCAGACCGGGTTAGCAAGCAAGCAGTTAGCAGACCGGGTTAGCAAGCAAGCAGTTAGCAAGGGCTATCAGTTAGCAGACCAGGCAGGCAAGCTAGCAGTTAGCAGACCAAGGCCCGGCAATTTAGCAGTTAGCATACCGGGTTAGCAAGCAAGCAGATAGCAGGAGCTAGAAATTTAGCCTTTGGGGGGACGTTGCGATGGGGGTAAGTCTGTTTTTGCCTCTTCGTGCTGTGACGTCGATAGACCAGCCGTGGAATTAGTAGGGTTCCAAGTAGCTCTAGGTAGCTAGCAGGCTGATATTGTAGCCCAGGAGTATGCTTCAGTGGTAGCACAGGAGCCCTGGCCGGGCTAGCTTCAAGCTAATTGGTGCTTGCTCTGGGATGGAAACGCTAGCCAGGAGTAGTCATCCGGGATTGCGGTTAGCTAGTTGTGAAGATCCAGATGAAAATATTCAGTTTGCGGTAGGAATCCGGGGACAAAAATAACAGGTCCGTTATGCTCTGGTTAGAGTCACGTTGTTCAAACTGGCGAGAGCTTTACGAGCTGAAGTTTAGCTGATGACCGCTGTCAATGGTTTGCTGACTGATAGCTGGTAGTTAGCTGGCTAGCTTCAGTTGATGGATTCCGGATCCGAAGTAAATATAAATACTTTAGGAAAAAAAGCAGATTGGGCCACATTGGGTGAGTCGGGTTGCAGGAGAGTATTTAGATGTTGAGGTTTAGCAAAATGTTTTAAGGATATGCGACGAAAAAGATGTAAAACGATATACACAAGGGACACGACAGGACAAAGACGTCTGACTGCTACGCAATCTTGGATCTTTTAAATGATGTATTTACAAGAATGTTTAAAACAACGAATGGTGTATTTAAAATGTTAGCTCTCTGCAGTTTCACCGGATGTTGGCCTGGACATGAGCGTCTCACCTACCCTAGAGAGGTTAACCAACCATGTTGTTTCACCTCCTACATATGCGATGACATCATCTGGTTTAAACATCTCTAGAGACTATATCTCTCTCTTCATTACTCAATGCCTAGGTTTACCGCCAATGTACTCACATCCTACCTTACCTTTGTCTGTACACTATGCCTTGAATCTATGCTATCGTGCCCAGAAACCTGCTCCTTTTACTCTCTGTTCTGAAAGTGCTAGACGGCCAGTTCGTATAGTCTTTAGCCGTACCCTTATCCTACTTCTCCTCTGTTCCTCTGGTGATGTGGAGGTTAATCCAGGTCCTGCAGTGCCTAGCTCCACTCCCACCCCCCAGGTGTTCTCATTTGTTGACTTCTGTAAACGTAAAAGCCTTGGTTTCATGCATGTTAACATTAGAAGCAAACTCCCTAAGTTTGTTTTACTCACTGCTTTAGCACACTCTGCCAACCCAGATGTCTTAGCCGTGTCTGAATCCACCAAAAACCCTGAAATCTCCATTGCTAACTATAACGTTTTCCGCCAAGATAGAACTGCTGAAGGGGGCGGTGTTGCAATCTACCTCAAAGATAGCCTGCAGAGTTCTGTATTACTATCCAAGTCTGTACCCAAACAATTCGAGCTTCTACTTCTAAAAAGTCACCTTTCCAGAAACAAGTCTCTCACTGTTGCCGCTTGCTATAGACCTCCCTCTGCCCCCAGCTGTGCCCTCGATACCATATGTGAGCTGATTGTCCCCCATCTACCTTCTGAGCTCGTGCTACTAGGTGACCTAAACTGGAACATGCTTAAAACCTCTTATGGATAGGGGAGAGGCTAGCGTCTCAACTGGCCAATTGCTGGGGGAAATGCAGAGCGCCAGCTTCAAATAAATTGTTATAAAATTCAAACTTTCATTAAATCACACATGTAAGATACTCAATATAAGCTACACTCGTTGTGAATCCAGCCAACATGTCAGATGTAAAAAAAATTGGGGAAAGCATAAGAAGCTATTATCTGATAGCTTGGAACATCTGCACTAGGAGTAAACAAAGGAGCTAGCATAGCAGGCACTACACAAAACGCTGAAATAAAATATAAAACATGCATTACCTTTGACGAGCTTCTTTTGTTGGCACTCCAATATCTCCCATAAACATCACAATTGGTCCTTTTGTTCGATTAATTCCGTCCATATATATCGAAAATGTCAATTTATAAAGTGCGTTTGATCCAGAAAAAAAACAGCTTACAAAAATGCAACGTCACTACAAAATATTTCAAAAGTTGCCTATAAACTTTGCCAAAATATTTCAAACTACTTTTGTAATACAACGTTAGGTATTTTTAAACGTTAATAATCGATCAAATTGTAGACAGGGCAATCTGTATTCAATACAGGAACGAAAAGAAACCAGCACTGGTTTTCACATCTTGCGCAACCCACAAAAGTGTCCCCAGTTCCGAGTTGGCCTACTTCTTCATAGCACAAAGGAATAACCTCAACCATATTCCAAAGACTGGCGACATAGTGTGGAAGTGGAAATAGGTTCCTATTGAATATCCAATGGCAAAGACAATATCGTGAACAGAGAGGGAGAGTCCTCGGGGTCTTGCCTGCTACATACAGTATATGCGCGCGTCATCTTTTTTATATATATATCATGGCTCCTGAGTGGTGCAGCATCACTATAGACAGCATCACTATAGTCCCTGGGTTGAATCCAGGCTGTATCCATTCAGCCGTGATTGGGAGTCCCATAGGGTCGCGCACAATTGGCCCTGCGTCATCTGGGTTTTGCCGGGGTAGGCATTCATTGTAAATAAGAATTTGTTTTTATCTGACTTGCCTAGTTAAATGAAGGTTACATTTCAAACATTTTTGCAATTTTGTCATGTGTTTTGTTTGGTAAATTGTTTTGTAAATATTAATTTACATTTGTGGTGCCACTAAATAAACGATTAAAAAAATATAAATATTTTACCTTTATTTAAATAGGCAAGTCAGTTAATAAGAACAAATTCTTATTTACAATGCCGGCCTACACTGGCTAAATGTCTGACTCTCCGCCAATACCGCCTTGCTCTGGACCAATGCATCTGCTGTCGCTCGTATCTCTACCCTCAGATAATGTTTCTCTTTCTACTGTTAATTAGGAGTGGAGTTTGCGGCTGGGTGAGGAGTACTGGAAAGGTGTGACTTTCAGGTTACAATAGGCCATAAGTATACAGCAGATTGTCGATTGTCCTCACTTTGATTATTTTGTAACAGAAACATGACCAGGATATATATTGATTTAAGTGAGCAGATTAGGGCTTTCAGGAGGAACGGGAAATCTACTGGAGACATTTAAAAAAAATGGTAGACTTGGGGATTTTGGTCACGAACAGTGCTATTCGCAAACCCCATCATTAGATGCCTGTGTTACTACGAACGTGAAAGCCCAGGAATATGAACAGGTACAGCAGGCTACAATACCATAAAGTAGGCCTAATAATGCAAAAAATAATGCTTAAATATATCGACTGCTGGTATTTACAGTATGCTGCACATTTTACATTGTATTCCATTTCCAGCAAGTCTATTCAAGTGAACGACTCACTAATGGATGAAGATGCACTCAGCAAAGGCCATCAAAATTGCTACAGAAAAAAAGAGGTTCAAGCAAGCAAGAGTCCCAAGTATCCCCTCAAACTCCATGTTAGGGTGGCAATTTCTCTCCAGGGACCAGGCCTCTATTTGATTTTTGATGGTAAGTTTAGCTATTTACAAGGCACAAGGTTCATAAAATATTGTAGCCTACACCTCAGACTGCTTTGTGGTCCACAATAATTCACTGTTGCCTCCTTTTTCAGATATCATGGCTCAAGATTTCTTTGAGGAAGAAATGGTTAGCTGGCTAGGTTAGCTAGCCAGCTATTGTCGTTCTTTTAACGCAACGTAACGTAATCAACACTGCTAGCTAGCCAGCTAGCCCCGAATAGCAGCACAGTAGAAACTATTACACTCAACGGAACGACTTGATTAGTGTAGTGTCAACAACGCAGCCACTGCCAGCTAGCCTACATAGTCAACAACGCAGCCACTGCCAGCTAGCCTACTTCAGCAGTACTGTATCATTTTAATCATTTTAGTCAATAAGATTCTTGCTACGTAAGCTTAACTTTCTGAACACTCGAGACGTGTAGTCCACTTGTCATTCCAATCTCCTTTGCATTAGCGTAGCCTCTTGTGTAGCCTGTCAACTATGTGTCTGTCTATCCCTGTTCTCTCCTCTCTGCACAGACCATACAAACGCTCCACACCGCGTGGCCGCGGCCACCCTAATCTGGTGGTCCCAGCGCGCACGACCCACGTGGAGTTCCAGGTCTCCGGTAGCCTCTGGAACTGCCGATCTGCGGCCAACAAGGCAGAGTTCATCTCAGCCTATGCCTCCCTCCAGTCCCTCGACTTCTTGGCACTGACGGAAACATGGATCACCACAGACAACACTGCTACTCCTACTGCTCTCTCTTCGTCTGCCCACGTGTTCTCGCACACCCAGAGAGCTTCTGGTCAGCGGGGTGGTGACACCGGGATCCTCATCTCTCCCAAGTGGTCATTCTCTCTTTCTCCCCTTACCCATCTGTCTATCACCTCCTTTGAATTCCATGCTGTCACAGTTACCAGCCCTTTCAAGCTTAACATCCTTATCATTTATCGCCCTCCAGGTTCCCTCGGAGAGTTCATCAATGAGCTTGATGCCTTGATAAGCTCCTTTCCTGAGGACGGCTCACCTCTCACAGTTCTGGGCGACTTTAACCTCCCCACGTCTACCTTTGACTCATTCCTCTCTGCCTCCTTCTTTCCACTCCTCTCCTCTTTTGACCTCACCCTCTCACCTTCCCCCTACTCACAAGGCAGGAAATACGCTCGACCTCATCTTTACTAGATGCTGTTCTTCCACTAACCTCATTGCAACTCCCCTCCAAGTCTCCGACCACTACCTTGTATCCTTTTCCCTCTCGCTCTCATCCAACACTTCCCACACTGCCCCTACTCGGATGGTATCGCGCCGTCCCAACCTTCGCTCTCTCTCCCCCGCTACTCTCTCCTCTTCCATCCTATCATCTCTTCCCTCTGCTCAAACCTTCTCCAACCTATCTCCTGATTCTGCCTCCTCAACCCTCCTCTCCTCCCTTTCTGCATCCTTTGACTCTCTATGTCCCCTATCCTCCAGGCCGGCTCGGTCCTCCCCTCCCGCTCCGTGGCTCGACGACTCATTGCGAGCTCACAGAACATGGCTCCGGGCAGCCGAGCGGAAATGGAGGAAAACTCGCCTCCCTGCGGACCTGGCATCCTTTCACTCCCTCCTCTCTACATTTTCCTCTTCTCTCTCTGCTGCTAAAGCCACTTTCTACCACTCTAAATTCCAAGCATCTGCCTCTAACCCTAGGAAGCTCTTTGCCACCTTCTCCTCCCTCCTGAATCCTCCTCCCCCTCCCCCCCTCCTTCCTCTCTGCAGATGACTTCGTCAACCATTTTGAAAAGAAGGTCGACGACATCCGATCCTCGTTTGCTAAGTCAAACGACACCGCTGGTTCTGCTCACACTGCCCTACCCTGTGCTCTGACCTCTTTCTCCCCTCTCTCTCCAGATGAAATCTCGCGTCTTGTGACGGCCGGCCGCCCAACAACCTGCCCGCTTGACCCTATCCCCTCCTCTCTTCTCCAGACCATTTCCGGAGACCTTCTCCCTTACCTCACCTCGCTCATCAACTCATCCCTGACCGCTGGCTACGTCCCTTCCGTCTTCAAGAGAGCGAGAGTTGCACCCTTCTGAAAAAAAACCTACACTCGATCCCTCCGATGTCAACAACTACAGACCAGTATCCCTTCTTACTTTTCTCTCCAAAACTCTTGAACGTGCCGTCCTTGGCCAGCTCTCCCGCTATCTCTCTCAGAATGACCTTCTTGATCCAAATCAGTCAGGTTTCAAGACTAGTCATTCAACTGAGACTGCTCTTCTCTGTATCACGGAGGCGCTCCGCACTGCTAAAGCTAACTCTCTCTCCTCTGCTCTCATCCTTCTAGACCTATCGGCTGCCTTCGATACTGTGAACCATCAGATCCTCCTCTCCACCCTCTCCGAGTTGGGCATCTCCGGCGCGGCCCACGCTTGGATTGCGTCCTACCTGACAGGTCGCTCCTACCAGGTGGCGTGGCGAGAATCCGTCTCCACACCACGTGCTCTCACCACTGGTGTCCCCCAGGGCTCTGTTCTAGGCCCTCTCCTATTCTCGCTATACACCAAGTCACTTGGCTCTGTCATAACCTCACATGGTCTCTCCTATCATTGCTATGCAGACGACACACAATTAATCTTTTCCTTTCCCCCTTCTGATGACCAGGTGGCGAATCGCATCTCTGCATGTCTGGCAGACATATCAGTGTGGATGACGGATCACCACCTCAAGCTGAACCTCGGCAAGACGGAGCCGCTCTTCCTCCCGGGGAAGGACTGCCTGTTCCATGATCTCGCCATCACGGTTGACAACTCCATTGTGTCCTCCTCCCAGAGCGCTAAGAACCTTGGCGTGATCCTGGACAACACCCTGTCGTTCTCAACTAACATCAAGGCGGTGGCCCGTTCCTGTAGGTTCATGCTCTACAACATCCGCAGAGTACGACCCTGCCTCACACAGGAAGCGGCGCAGGTCCTAATCCAGGCACTTGTCATCTCCCGTCTGGATTACTGCAACTCGCTGTTGGCTGGGCTCCCTGCCTGTGCCATTAAACCCCTACAACTCATCCAGAACGCCGCAGCCCGTCTGGTGTTCAACCTTCCCAAGTTCTCTCACGTCACCCCGCTCCTCCGCTCTCTCCACTGGCTTCCAGTTGAAGCTCGCATCCGCTACAAGACCATGGTGCTTGCCTACGGAGCTGTGAGGGGAACGGCACCTCAGTACCTCCAGGCTCTGATCAGGCCCTACACCCAAACAAGGGCACTGCGTTCATCCACCTCTGGCCTGCTCGCCTCCCTACCACTGAGGAAGTACAGTTCCCGCTCAGCCCAGTCAAAACTGTTCGCTGCTCTGGCCCCCCAATGGTGGAACAAACTCCCTCACGACGCCAGGACAGCGGAGTCAATCACCACCTTCCGGAGACACCTGAAACCCCACCTCTTTAAGGAATACCTAGGATAGGTTAAAGTAATCCCTCTCACCCCCCTTAAAATATTTAGATGCACTACTGTTCCACTGGATGTCATAAGGTGAATGCACCAATTTGTAAGTCGCTCTGGATAAGAGCGTCTGCTAAATGACTTAAATGTAATGTAAATGAAATCGTCAAGAGATAGGGTCCAGTATATGTTAGAGAGGTGTTTATGGGAACACATCGTTTCTTTCAAGGTAGGATCATAGCAATATTTTGTTATGATTAGGCCTATTTACATGTATATTTCAAGTATGGTCACAAATCTTTACTGTGAGGCTAAATGAATTTTTTTCTTCTCCAAACCCAATTGGGAGATTTTCACACCAACAGCAGCTCTATGAAGAGTTGCGTGTCAATTCATAAACCATGTGCCATGGAATCTCTTTCCAACAATTTTGTAATCTATATGGCTCTCCGACATTTTGCGGTTGCATGGGGTCTTGAGTTAGAAATGCAACACTTTAGAGTACTTAAGCATCGATTACATTGAAAATTGGGGGATTTTCACACCTACAGTAGCCAGGCTTTGAAGAGTCTATTGTCCTGGTAATAGGAAACCGTGTTTGCATGATGGGCTACACCTGCTAAAGTACACTGAATACCTGTTTTCAAAATGCCTCCAGCTTTCCATCACTACTGTAAATAAAAACACAGCATCTTGTTTACATTCTTTATTGTAACCACAATGTCACAAATAATTTGTATCTACCGTTCCAATTACTTTTAGAATTAGGGATTTACAAAAACTTTAGTGTAACAGAAGTTTGAGTAAGTAATATGCTACAGTACAGTTACAGCTTGTTCTGATCAAGTAGAAACCAAAAAATAAGTGTATTTTTTGCATTGAGGGGAGGCAGGTAGCCTAGTGGTTAGAGCATTGGATTAGTAACCAGAAGGTTGCAAGATCGAATCTCTGAGCTGACGAGGTAAAAATATGTTGTTCTGTCCCTGAATAAGGCAGTTAACCAACTGTTCCTTGGCCATCAGTGAAAAATATATATTTTTCTTAACTGACTTGCCTAGTTAAATAAAGGTAATAAAGCTCCAACGAAATCTCCAAAATCCACCAGAAAAGACCAAACAAATAATACAGCAAATATTATGGTTAAACTCAAAAATACTAATTGATAAATACATAACTTTAGCAATTTTAACCTTTTAACATGTGGAAGGAAAAAGGTATTATTAACCCTGTTTTTAACAACTTTTGCAGGCTGTGAATTCTGCAAAATGTTTCTAGAATGGGCTAATAGCAGGACAATATACATTGGTCATATGGGTCATGAATCCTGAGTGAAGCAGTGGTCTAAGGCACTGCATCTTAGTGCAAAAGGCATCACTACAGTCCCTGGTTCAAATCCAGGCTGTATCACATCTGACTGTGATTGGGAGTCCCATAGGGTGGCGCACAATTGGCCCTGCATCGTCTGGGTTAGAGGGTTTGGCTGGCCAGGATGTCCTTGTCCAATAAAACAGGCCAGTGGTTTTGGTTTCTCTTCCTCTAAAAACAGAAATACATATTTTGTTTTTTATAAATATTATTTTGGCCTTTATTCAGATTACAAATCGCTTGCTTTCGGTTAATTGAAAACAAAATCTCAAATATCTTTTTTTTAAAAAGTGATTATTATTATTATTAATTAATTTAGAATTATTTCAAAAAGACCCTTAGATATTCTCGCAAATTTGCCCTAATGAAAAATGCCCCTTAATTATTCATTTAGAATCCTCCAATCCTCTAAATCGAATTATTGGCGGAGAATTACGTCATTTGAGTAATGTGCTGTTAAAAGTGGTGTATGTCTTATTTATTTAAAAAGCATGCTGGAAGTTAGAAGCAAAAGGATTTTAAGCAATAGCCTACCCTCATGTGTTCAACTACTTCAGCGCCATTTCACGCTGCTCTGAGACATGCTTGGGGACTGGTCTTGGTAAATCCATGACATTTTTATTTTCCCTGAATCTCTATTTTGGTTTTGGTTAGAAAAATCAGGGTGGAAATGTTAGGATTGTTTTGCTCTTGCTGTAGTACTGTAGCCTACACACATTGTACAGAGCCATTATGGGCTATTCACAGGACAATAGATACTTTGTGCAAGGCAACTGATCAGCATTAAAAAAAATGCAGATGGGCCCTCCCGAGTGGCGCAGGGGCTTAATTAAAGCCCAAATACAGTGCATTTGGGAAGTATGCAGAGGACATGAAACAGATTGGTAGAAATATAGTGCGGACTGATGGGGCTTACATGGGATGTACCTGTAGTAAGTGAACCTGCTGTCGGGGCTGGTGATTCGGATGGTCCTGGCATGGTTTTGAGGCATGTTCAGAAATCGTTGTAGAAGTTAGGGGTTTATTTGGCAGATCATGATTGATCGTACATTCCAGCACAGTAGGTGGCGACATGCACTTAAACGATTGTTTGCGGAATGCCATGATATCATAGAAGAAGAAGCAGCATTAGCAGAGTAGAATATATTCTAGATGTTCGAAACTGGTGATTTCTTTCTGATGCTAGCAAGCATGCATCTACACACTGTTTACAAGTACATTTGTTTTCTCAGCTACAGTTTGAATTGTGCCCTGTCTGACAGTGAAATATGGCTAGCTCTTACCGTACTTTGGAAGATGGAGCAGCAAGCTAGTTAGTGTTGCAAAAGCCCATTGCATTGCACGCATTGTAAGGTAGCAGCATGACAATTTGGATGTAGCAGCTGTTTTGTGGTAAAATATAGGATTGTCATTTTGACATGAGTCAGCTATCGTTAGCTAGTTTCTGTTTCGAGGTCAGCTGCTGGACTTTGTACAAGCAAGCTAACCTTAGCTAGCTAATCAAAATAGCTGTTTGCACTTATTAATTAACTCCAGATTGAATAGCACCATATAGTTAGCTATCTATAGTAGCCTAAGTCTGCTTACAGTCACTTCTTATTACTGCCAGCTTGTTGCAGTTGTGTTGTTGCCGAGCAACCAATTTGCTCAACCCGGTTGGATAGCACTCAGATTCGGCTGAAAATACGTATTCATTGTATTTGTATTTTTATTTATTTTTAGGGAGTAGGTCAGCTTTAATGTTGCAGAATGACTGTAGCTTCCAACAATCTAAATGTCTGCATCACTTCCAATCCCCCATATATTTTTTGGCAAATATATATACAGTATCAGTCAAAAGTTTGGATACACCTACTCATTCAAGGGTGTTTCTTTGTTTTCTACATTGTAGAACAATAGTGAAGACATCAAAACTATGAAATAACACATATGGAATCATGTAGTAACCCGAAAGTATTAAACAAATCTAAATATATGTTATATTGTTCAAAATAGCCACCCTTTGCCTTGAAGACAGCTTTGCAGACTCTTGGCTTTCTCACAGTCAATTTATAGGTGCGCCATGTTCAAAGTGGAATTTCTTTCCATCTAAATGCATTTGAGCCAATCAGTTGTGTTGTGACAAGGTAGGGGTGGTGTACAGAAGATGGTATTTTACCAAATAGGGATAAGGCCATATTATGGAAAGAACAGCTTAAACAAGCAAAGATAAACAACAATCCATCATTATTTTAAGACATGAAAGTCAGGCAATACGGAAAATTTGAAAACTTTGAAAGTTTCTTCAAGTGCTGTCAAGTTCTGACCTTAGTTCTTTTGTCATGTCTTTGTTTTAGTATGGTCAGGGCGTGAGTTGGGTGGGTAGTCTATGTTCGTTTTTCTATGATTTGGTATTTTTGTGTTTGGCCTGGCATGGTTCTCAATCAGAGGCAGCTGTCAATCGTCCCTGATTGACAACCATACTTAGGCAGCCTGTTTAGTGTGTTTTGCACCTGACGGAGCTGTTTCGGTTGTGATTTTTTGTTTCTTTGTTTGACAGTGTTCAGTTTAAATAAATTACATGAACAAGTACCACGCTGCGCTTTGGTCCTCACCCTCACTAAACCCTATTAAGAAACTGGCTCTCATGAGCACCGCCACAGGAAAAGGAGATCCAGAGTGACATTTGCTGCAAAGGATAAGCTCGTTAGAGAGTTACCAGCCTCAGACATTTCTGCCCAAATAAATGTTTCAGAATTCAAGTAACATACACATCTCAAAATCAACTGTTCAGAGGGAACTGTGTGAATCAGGCCTCCATGCCCTCATCCCAATTGAAATGGTTTGGGGTGAGTTGATTTATTTCACTTTTATTTAACCAGGTGGGCCAGTTGAGAAAAAGTTCTCATTTACAACTGCGACCTGGCCAAGATAAAGCAAAGCAGTGCGACAAAAACAACATCACAGAGTTACACAAACAAACGTACAGTCAATAACACAAAATAACAGAAAAATAGAAAAATCTATGTACAGTCTGTGCAAATGTAGAAGAGCATGGAGGTAGGCAATAAATAGGCAACATCGGTGAAATAATTACAATTTAGCATTAATACTAGAGTGACAGATGTGCAGATGATGATGTGCAAGTAGAGATACTGGGGTGCAAAAGAGTAAGTAATAATATGGAATGAGGTAGTGCACTTGCTTCAGGTGGGTGTTGCTATGGTGACTAGTGAGCTGAGGCAGGGAATTACCTAGCAAAGACTTATAGATGACCTGGAGCCAGTGGGTTTGGCAACGGATATGTAGTGAGGGCCAGGCAACAAGAGCGTACAGCTCGCAGTGGTGGGTAGTATATGGGGCTTTGGTGATAAAACAGACGGCACTGTGATAGACTAAGTCCACTGAGTATATTGGTTACTGACTTCCCTGAAAAGTTGCATATCACGGGGACTACTCTGCATTAGCATCGAGTAGCCCCCGTGCTACAGGAAGCAATTTCTGTTTAAAAAACTAGCCTTAGTTTTCCTATCACTAATTCCAAAAAGGATGTTTTGTGCTGGTCAAAGGCAGTCAAGTCTGGGGTGAACCAACGGCAATTTCTATTCTAAGTTCTTTTCGTGACAAAATATCTTGTTTAAAACGGGAACGTTTTTCATCCCAATTTTTTAATAGTGCCCCCTAATGCATAACTGGTTAACCAGTTGGATTTAGGGGGCGCTATTTTAATTTTTGGATGAAAAACGTTCCCGTTTTAAACAAGATATTTTGTCACGAAACGATGCTCGACCATGCATATAATTGACAGCTTTGGAAAGAAGACACTGACGTTTCAAAACTGCAAAGATATGGTCTGTGAGTGCCACAGAACTGATGTTACAGGCGAAACCCAGATAAAAATCCAACCTGGAAGTGCCGCATTTTTTGAAACCGCCTCATGCCAATGACTCCTTATATGGCTGTGAATGAGCTACGAATGAGCTTACGTTTTCCACGTTTTCCCCAAGGTGTCTACAGCATTGTGACGTCTTTTTAGGCATTTCCCTTGAAGAATGGCTGTAAGGGACCATATATGGCATGTGGTCACATGGTGTCTCCCGCAGAAAACCTTGCGTAAAATACTGGAGGTAGCCATTTTTCCAATCGCTTCTTAGGAGAAAACAACTGCCTCGGTGGATATATTATCGAATATATTTGTTAAAAACACCTTGAGGATGGATCCTAAACAACGTTTGCCGTGTTTCTGTCGATATTATGTAGCTAATTTTGAAAAAAGTTTGTCGTTATAGTTGTAGCATTTTTCGGTCGATTTCTCAGCCAAGCATGGTGAAGAAACAGGAGTTTTTTCGCCTACAAAAATAATATTTTTGGAAAAAATGAATATTTGCTATCTAACTGGGCGTCTCCTGAGTGAAAGCATCAAAAAGTTCTTCAAAGGTAAATGATTTAAATTGGTTGCTTTTCTTATTTTCGTGAAAATGTTGCCTGCTGCCAGCAGAGCTAGCATAGCATTATGCCATGATAAACTTACACAAATGCTTGTCTAGCGTTGGCTGTAACGCATATTTTGAAAATCTGAGATGACAGTGTTGTTAACAAAAGGCTAAGCTTGTGTTTGAATATATTTATTTCATTTCATTTGCGATTTTCATGAATGGGAAAAGTTTCTAGGGGTATTTATGTCCGTTGCGTTATGCTAATGCCTTTGAGGCTATGATTACGCTCCCGGATACGGGTTTACTCGTCGCAACTGGTTAACAAGTGCTCAGCATATCTGGAAACTTCTTCAAGACTGTTGGAAAAGCATTCCAGGTGAAGCTGGTTGAAAGAATTCCAAGCGTGTGCAAAGCGGTCATCAAGACAAAGAGTGGCTACTTTTAAGAATCTGAAATATAAAATATATTTTGATTTGTTTAACTCTTTTTTGGTTACTACATGTTTCCACAGGTGTTATTTCATAGTTGAGAATGAGAAGGGTCGGTAGTGGGCGTTGGAACAAGCTAAACAGGAGCATGATCATGTTAAGCTAGAGCATGATCCTGTTAAGTATGAAAAGGAATCGGAATTTAAACAGGATTTGGAGTGTTACTCGAGCTGCAACAAGAGTGGCAGGAATTGGTTAGGGAAGGAAAGTTCTCGAGGAAGACTTTGCATTGGGAAGGTGACCATGATTTACCTAGGGGTTGCTCCTCTCTCAGTCGTGCCCAGGACACATTTGATATTGTTGGAAACTTAAGGTAGCTGCCAAAATTTTATGAGAACGACCCGGAAATTAACTTTTCATTTTCGAGCATGTTGCTGACAATAGGAAGTGGTCTGATTCTGATCACTCTCCTCAAACAATAGAATGGTATTCTTTCACTGTTATAGCTACTTTAAATTGGACAGTGCAGTTAGATTAACAAGAATTTAAGCTTTCTGCCAAAATCAGATATGCCTATGTCCTGTGAAATGTTCTTGTTACTTAAAACCTCATGCTAATCGCATAAGCCTACGTTGGCTCAACTGTCCCGTGAATGGGATACAATTACTTTAACCTGTTAAGACTCTAGGGGCAGTATTTCATTTTTGGATAAAAAGACGTGCCCGTTTTAAGCGCAATATTTCGTCACGAAAAGATGCTCGAATATGCTTGGAATTGATAGTTTTGGAAAGAAGACAGTCTTACGTTTCCAGAAATGCAAAGATTTTCACTGTGAGTCCCTTAGAACAAATGCTTCGGGCAAAACCAAGATGTATGACCGACCAGGAAATGCACAGGATTTCTGAGGCTACGTTTTCCATGATCGCCTTATATGGCTGTGAATGCGACAGGAATGAACGGACTCTTTCTCTTGTTTCCCCAAGGTCTTTGCAGCATTGTGACGTATTTGTAGGGATATCATTGGAAGATTGACCATAAGGGACTACATTTACCAGGTGTCCCGCTTGGTGTCTGCGTGGCAATCGGTGCGCAAAAGTCAGGTCCCGGTATTTTTCCATTCAAATCTCAGAACAAACCAGGCTACAAGGACGGTGCTTTCAATGGAGAGAAATATGACAAACCACCTTCAGGAATGATTCAAACAACATTTTCCATGCTTCAGTCGATATTATGGAGTTCATTCGGAAAAAAGTTCGACATGTAGGTGACTGAATTTTCGGTTAGTTTCGGTAGCCATATGCATAGTAACAAAAGGGAACGATGTGTCCTACACAAGAATCTTTCAGGAAAAACTGGACATCTGCTATGTAACTGAGAGTCTCCTCATTGAAACATCTGAAGTTCTTCAAAGGTAAATTATTTTATTTGATTCCTTGGCTGGTTTTTGTGAATATGTTGCGTGCTAAATGCTAACACTAATGCTAAGCTAGCATTCACCACTCTTACACAAATTAGTGATTTTCTCTGGTTCTAAAGCATATTTTGAAAATCTGAGACGACAGGATTGTTAAGAAAAGGATAAGCTTGAGAACAGGCATATTTATTTCATTTCATTTGCGATTTTTAGAAATCGCTAACGTTGCGTTATGCTAATGAGCTTGAGGCTGTAGTTACGCTACCGCATATGGGTTTGGTCGGACTATGAGGTTAAGTTTGTAGGTAAAAGTGGAAACTTGTTCTCAGAAAGATTGATCTAAACTGGAAGGCAATATTTGGCTAGTGTGTTTGCTATTTGTATCTGGGTGTGTATTTCAGTGTGAATCATTGACTTTTTTCCTGCCCTTTGCAGAAGGTTTCAGCTCTGAGTCAGTCTCCAACAACTATATCTATAGCAGACAACAGCAGGCAAAAAATATTAGACTTCTCCCAAAGGGGAAGGAAGGAGAGAATACTTCAATCTTCTCACTTTCTTCTTACCTGTTAGCAGGCATTTGGCTTTTGGAAAGTGTTTCCATGGCAACTGGCACAGGTGTTCTGGCTTTTGAGAGTTTAGGGGAGGGAGGGGTGGGGATACAAAAGGTACAAGCACATGTTCCAGCATAGATTAAATTAGGTTCAGGAAAGGGGTTCACAGGTCAGCCTGTAAACAGGAGGTGGACAAGTCATTAAAGTTTAGTACCAGCTAGCGCGATCAATTTTTTTTGTCAGGAACACCGAGTCATAACCCTTTGACAATCAAATCTCACCACCGAAGCTGGTGGCTCAGTATCTCTGGCCCAAAAAATACTCTGAGAAAGTTCAAGAGACGCAATGGCACAAACGCTAACTGATATTGTTGATAAAGCCATTATTCTCCATCGCATTGAAGATAAATGGGCACTGGATGTCGTTAGAGGAGTTTTAGAATTGAATTATTTTCAATCAAACTGTTGTGCTTTCTCCAACTTCTCCAAGTGGACTCATACTGGAAAAAGAAGTCCATGAATTTGTTATGGCAGAGTTTCTGAAACCATATTAGAAATATGTAAAACATGTTTATCACTGTAGAGGCATCGGACAATGTATTGTCAGCATCTAGTACAAGTGTCTAGATGGGCCACATCGGTGATAGAATTTATGATTGTATAAAAGGTGACACCTCCAGTGTCAGCCAGTCATTTTTTTAAATAATGTAGACATTGGTGTATTTTCCTCACAATATTTACTTTATATGTTATTACTGTCACGCCTTGGTCATAGTATTTTGTGTTTTGTTATATTATTTGTTCAGGCCAGGGTGTGACATGGGTTTATTGTAGAATATCGCCGCCCCAAAGAAGAACTAGAGGCGGCGAGAGCTGAGAGGCGCTTGTATGAGGAGAAGCAACAGCGGCAGCAGGATCAATATCGGGACTACACTACTTGGGAGGATATAGACAGGTGGGCGGTCGACCCAGAGAGAGTGCCGGAACCCACCTGGGATTCGCTGGAGCAGTGCGAAGAGGGCTATAGGAGAATGGAGTCGAAGAGAAAGACACGGCGGCGCAGAAAGAAACCTGAGATTCAGCCCCAAAAATGTATTGGGGGGGCTCACAGGGAGTATGGTGATGCTAGGTAGGAAACCTGCGCAAACTCCCTGTGCTTACCGGGGGGCTAAAGAGACCGGGCAGGCACCGTGTTATGCATGGAGCGCAGGGTGTCTCCAGTGCGGGTGCATAGAGTCCATGCTCTTTATATTATTTGCATTCAGGCCAGAGCTCCAGTGCACCTGCACGGTCTGGTCTATCCAGTGTTCCACACACCAGTCCTCCGGTAGCAGCTCCCCGCACCAGGCTTCCTGTGCGTGTCCCTCGATCCAGTACCACCAGTTCCAGCAAGAACCAGGCCTTCAGTGCGCCTCGCCTGTTCAGCGCAGCCAGCTGAGTCTCCCACCTGTTTACGCAGCCAGAGCCTTTCTCCTCTACAGCGCTGCCGGAGTCTCCCGCCTGTTCAGCGCAGCAGAGCCTTCCTCCTCTACAGCGCTGCCGGAGCCTCCCGCCTGTTCAGCGCAGCCAGAGCCTTCCTCCTCTCCTGCGCTGAGCCTCCCCGCCTGTTCAGCGCAGGAGTCTCCTCTCTTGAGCTGCCGGAGCCTCCTGCCTGTTCAGAGCAGCCAGAGCTGTCAGCCTGCATGGAGCAGCCAGAGCTGTCAGCCTGCATGGAGCAGCCAGAGCTGTCAGCCTGCATGGAGCAGCCTGAGCTGTCAATCTGCATGGAGCAGCCAGAGCTGCCAATCTGCATGGAGCAGCCAGAGCTGCCAGTCTACATGGAGCAGCCAGAGCTGTCATTCTCCATGGAGCAGCCAGAGCAGCTAGATCCGCCAGTCAGCCATGATCTTCCAGATCTGCCAGTCAACCAGATTCTTCCAGATCTGCCAGTCAACCAGATTCTTCCAGATCTGCCAGTCAACCAGACTCTTCCAGATCTGCCAGTCAACCAGAATCTTCCAGATCCGCCAGCCAGCCAGGATCTACCGGAGCCAACTACCTGCCTGAGCTTCATCTCAGTACTGGGCTTCCTCTCAGCACTGGGCTTCCTCTCAGTACTGGGATTCCTCTCAGTACTGGGCTTCCCCTCAGTCCCGGGCTTCCCCTCAGTCCCGAGCTTCCCCTCAGTCCCGAGCTTCCCCTCAGTCCCGAGCTGCCCCTCAGTCACGAGCTGCCCCTCAGTCCAGTGGGGTTCTGGGTGAGGACTATTAGGCCATGGTCGGCGGCGAGGGTGGATTATCCCAGGACGCGAGGGGGAGGAACTATGACATTAATGGAGTGGGGTCCACGTCCCGAGCCGGAGCCGCCACCATGGACAGACGCCCACCCGGACCCTCCCTATGGTTTTGAGGTGCGTCCGGGAGTCCGCACCTTAGGGGGGTTCTGTCACGCCTTGGTCATAGTATTTTGTGTTTTCGTTATATTATTTGTTCAGGCCAGGGTGTGACATGGGTTTATTGTATTGTCGTATTGTGGTTTTTGTAGGCATTGGGGATTTTGGCTGAGTAGGGGTGTATAGAGTAGGCTTGGCTGCCTGATGCGGTTCTCAATCAGAGTCAGGTGATTCTCGTTGTCTCTGATTGGGAACCATATTTAGGTAGCCTGGGTTTCACTGTGTGTTTGTGGGTGATTGTTCCTGTCTTAATGTTTGCACCAGATAGGGCTGTTTCGTTTTTTTTTGTAGTTTCCGCTTGTATTGTTTTTTCCTTCATTAAAATGTATATTATGAATCATCATCACGCTGCATTTTGGTCCGATCCTTATTCTACCTCTTCATCAGAGGAGGAGATAGAAGAACGCCGTTACAATTACAAATAATTTGTCAAATCATATATATTATATGCCTTGTTATAAACTAAATTTGGAGAATTTTTTGATCGAAGAACTACAGTGACATGTGTGCCGTCTCCTTATTGTACTATAGTTTTTGCACACAACAGCTTTCCGTTTTTATTTTTTTTCAAAAGGCAAAAAGGTATGTTCAAATGATCAGATCTCAATTTTTGGTATACAGATTTTCTGTGCAAATATATACAAAACAAATTGACATATGCGCACACAATACCCAATCAAAAACAGTGTTTATCGTGTGTGTGCTAATTACATTTTTTACTCCATTGGGCAAGACAATCTGATCATTTGAATATCCCCTCGTGACTTTGAAAAAAAATACAAATGTTGATAGCTGTTGCACAATATGGAGATGGCTGTAATTCACCAACACCTTGACCGATTAAAAAAAAATCTTCAGATTTGTTCATCAGTTAGCAAGTGGAACATACATACATTTCTGTTATGTACATGAATGAGTTAAATTTATTGTCGCATGCTATGATAAATTATTGTCTGAGTTCAAGGTCTGCGCAATTAAAGCAACAAAGGGATAGATTGAGTGCCTTTGGAAAGTTTCCAGACCACTTGACCTCTCCCACATTTGTTACCTTACAGCCTTATTCTAAAATGGATGCTTTTTTCCCCATCATCAATCTACCCACAATACACCATGATGACAAAGCAAAAACAGGTTATACATTTTTGTGAATTTTATTACACATAAAAAACTGAAATATCACATTTACATAAGTATTATGACCCGTTACACATCACTTTGCTGAAGCTATGGGTCCTATGCAATTCCAGCTCGCAGATTGCAATTCCCATGGCATCCACTAGATGTCAAGTCTTTGTTCAAGGTTTCAGGCTTGTCTCTTCCCAAATGAGGAAGAATTTTGAATTTTGGTACAGGGAGTTGGAAATCAGTCTGCTCACGCGACGAAGAGGATGCGCACTTGCGTCCTCTAGCTTTTCTATTGAACATACTAATTTCCGTATGAAATATTTTAGTTTAATTACATTTTAGGGTACCTGAGGAGTAAATAGAAACGTATTTGGACTTGTTTTAACAAAGTTTAGCTGCAGTTTTTTGGATTTCTTTCTCTGAATGTTCAACTAAACTGACTTTTTGGGATATAAAGAAGGATTTTATCTAACAAAACAACCATGCATGTTGTAGCCTTGGGATTGCAAATCAGAAGAAGATTTTCAAAAAGTAAGTGAATATTAAATTGCTGTTTGTGATTTTACGAAGCCTGTGCTGGTTGAGAAATATTTTGATGTGGGGCTCCATCCTCAAACAATCGCATGGCATGCTTTCGCTGTAAAGCCAATTGTAAATTGGACAATGCAGTTAGATTAACAAGAATGTAAGCTTTTAACCAAGATAAGACACTTGTATGTACCTAGATGTTTAATATCCGCTGACGGGACACCTAGCCCTAAATTAAGAGATAGATGGGAGGGGTTGAATGGAGGTGAAGGTTGGGACTAA
This sequence comes from Oncorhynchus nerka, assembly GCF_034236695.1. Classification (NCBI taxonomy): domain Eukaryota; kingdom Metazoa; phylum Chordata; class Actinopteri; order Salmoniformes; family Salmonidae; genus Oncorhynchus; species Oncorhynchus nerka. The sequence goes on from NC_088407.1 coordinate 39,012,510, forward strand.
TAACAACAAGATGTAAAACATACTGTCTGTAAAACATGTATATACTGCAGGTTCAGAACCTTTGTGAAAGAGAACAGTTTGAAAGATATGGAAAATTCCGGATGGACATCAGAAATAGATGGGAGAGGCTGAGGGTAGAGGAATGACCAGAGTAAAAACAAACAAAATAGAACTAATGTAAAATAGAATGTGTCCATAAAATGTATATAGTATGTATAAGCTGGAAGTAGAAATCTAAGCATTGTTGTTCACTAGTTTAGTCCAATTAGGGGAGGAGTGGGAGTAATAATGGAAAATATATATTTTTTAAAGATGTGTGCATGTGCGCACATGTGTGTGTGTGTGTGTGAGAGAGAGCTCACAGTTCAGTCTGGATGCTTGTTATGGGGCTTTCGAGTCATCATATTGAAGACCTACATTCAGGGCACTGTGGAATGGTGTGAATGAAGGAGATTGCATGCAGCTTCTTTTTTGTTGGCCAGGTTTGGATGCAGCTATCAAAGACAAGGCCAAGTCATTTTCTGCATGTCAAAGATGAGGAACATGCCTCAGATAGTGCCACTACACCCATGGGACTTCCCAGAGGAGCAGACTATGCAGGCCCACTGGAGGATCGTCTGTTCTGTGTGCATCTGTCGTTTTTGACGCACACAGCAAATGGCCTGAGGTCACAGTGATGAAGAGCACCTCAGTGGAGAGAATCATTGAAGTGCTATGGTCAATCTTCAGTCACTTCGGATTGCCAACGCAACTTCTTAGCAATAATATCCCCCCCATCTGGTGTCTGAAGATTTCATGTCATTCATGGAAGCAAATGGATTTCAGCACATCAATTCAGCACCGTTTCACCCTGCAACAAATGGCCTCGCTGAAAGATTTGTCCAGACGATGAAGCAAGCTTTAAAATCACCACTCAATAGGCGCCTAAACACCTTCCTGTTGACCTACAGAAACACCCCCCATGCTACAACCAAAGTGGCACCCGCATCAGCTAAGATGAAAAGACAGCTTCGCGTGCGACTCGACCTCCTGAGGCCTCCAAAAACTAAACAGGTTGTACAGACACAGCAGAGAACACAAGCAGAGAGACAGAGCAATGCTGGAGAGAGAGTTCTTGTTCAGGACTACTGCCAAGGTCCAAAGTGGATACCAGCAACATTGGTTCCACAAACAGGGCCTGTGTCGTACACAGTTCACACACTAGAGATCATCATCTGGAGGAGACACGTGAATCAACTGTTGCCAGGAACCAACCTCAGAGAGGACTCATGTCAAGTGACAAACCAAGATCAGCTACTGGAGACATAGCATGACTACGAGCCATCACCTGAACATCCACTGCAGCAACCTACAAATGTGGAAAGTGCTCCAGACGAAACCAACCAGAGTGCCTACTCAGGGTACTGTTGCACCCCAGCCTGGGCTTACACCATCACCACTCACACTCAGAGACCATGTGACTGTATGACCTGTACGTCATCATTACCCTGCAAGAGAAAGACAACCTCTTGAAAGGTTGAATACTTAGTTTAGACTAACCTCCGACATTGCGACAGAATACACCCCAAAGTTAAGTCTGGGAAATGAGGCAATCTACCGACTTTCCCTGGTTCAGAAAAGGTCATTATGAAAAGTTCCTTTATTTATATTAAGAGAACAGTTATGTTAAAAAGAAAATATGCAAAACAGTGAATATTTACTTTTTTCTTATGAGGCGTCACAAGTAAAGGGGGAGGAATAGGTTGTGTATTGATATTCTAGTTTGTCCCTTTAGAGTACCTGTAACACTCCCCTACTTAAATACATTTTAATGCTTGGAATGTTTTGTCCTGTGAAACGCATTAAACAATGCCAATGTTAGTTTCTACTCCTGTCTCAAGTCCTGTCCTTGTACTAGTTGTATAAGTAATACAGTGTGCTATACAACAGAGAGTCTTCACGTGTTGTTCGTTAATAAACAAATTAGGCACATTTGGGCAATCTAGAACAAAAGTTTGAACAGAAATGCATTGGATCAGTCTAAAACATTGCACATACACGGCTGCCATCTGCAGGCCAAAATCTAAATTGCACCTGGGCTGGAATGATATATTATGGCCTCTCTCTTGCATTTCAAAGATGGTACAAAACAAAACCACAAAATAATGGTTGGTTTTTTCTTGGAATTATCTTTGACCAGATCAAATCAAATCAAATTTTATTTGTCACATACACATGGTTAGCAGATTTTAATGCGAGTGTAGCGAAATGCTTGTGCTTCTAGTTCCGACAATGCAGTAATAACCAACTAGTAATCTAACCTAACAATTTCACAACAACTACCTTATTCACACAAGTGTAAAGGGATGAAGAATATGTACATAAAGATATATGAATGAGTGATGGTACAGAACGGCATAGGCAAGATGCAGTAGATGGTATCGAGTACAGTACATACATATGAGATGAGTAATGTAGGGTATGTAAACATATAAAAGTGGATTTGTTTAAAGTGGCTAGTGAAACATGTATTACATAAAGATGGCAAGATGCAGTAGATGGTATAGAGAACAGTATATACATATGAGATGAGTAATGTAGGGTATGTAAACATTATATTAAGTGGCAATGTGTAAAGTGGCTAGTGATACATTTTTAACATAAATTTTTCCAATATTAAATTGGTTGGTTTTGAGTCAGTATGTTGGCAGCTGCCACTCAATGTTAGTGGTGGCTGTTTAACAGTCTGCTGGCCTTGAGATGGAAGCTGTTTTTCGGTCTCTCAGTCCCTGCTTTGATGCACCTGTACTGACCTTGCCTTCTGGATGATAGCGGGGTGAACAGGCAGTGGCTTGGGTGGTTGTTGTCCTTAATGATCTTTATGGCCTTTCTGTGATATTGGGTGGTGTAGGTGTCCTGGAGGGCAGGTAGTTTGCCTCCGATGATGCATTGTGCAGACCTCACTACCCTCTGGAGAGCCTTACAGTTGTGGGCGGAGCAGTTGCTGTACCAGGCGGTGATACAGCTCGACAGGAAGCTCTCGATTGTGCAAGCCGAATGTCTTCAGCCTCCTGAGATTGAAGAGGCGCTGCTGCATCTTCTTCACCACACTGTCTGTGTGGGTGGATCAATTCAGTTTGTCCGTTATGTGTACGCCGAGGAACTCACAACTTACTACCCTCTCCACTCCTTTCCAATCGATGTGGATAGGGGGGTGCTCCCTCTGCTGTTTCCTGAAGTCCACGATCATCTCCTTTGTTTTGTTGACGTTGAGTGTGAGGTTATTTTCCTGACACCACACTTCGAGGGCCCTCACCTCCTCCCTGTAGGCCGTCTCGTCGTTGTTGGTAATCAAGCCTATCACTGTAGTGTCGTCTGCAAACTTGATGATTGAGTTGGAGGCGTGCATGGCCACGCAGTCGTGGGTGAACAGGGAGTACAGGAGAGGGCTCAGAACGCACCCTTGTGGGGCCCCAGTGTTGAGGATCAGCGGGGTGGAGATGTTGTTACCTGCCCTCACCACCTGGGGGCGGCCTGTCAGGAAGTCCAGTACCCAGTTGCAGAGGGCGGGGTCGAGACCCAGCTCAGCATTTAACACCATAGAACCCTGCAAACTCGTCATCATGATGACGGGTTTGGAGGGTACTATGGCGTTAAATGCTGAGCTGTAGTCGATGAACAGCATTCTCACTTAGGTATTCCTCTTGTCCAAATAGGTTAGGGCAGTGTGCAATGTGGTTGCGATTGCGTCGTCTGTGGACTTATTGGGGCGGTAAGCAAATTGGAGTGGGTCTAGGGTGTCAGGTAGGGTGGAAGTAATACGGTCCTTGACTAGTCTCTCAAGGCACTTCATGATGACGGAAGTGAGTGCTACGGGGCGGTAGCCGTTTAGCTCAGTTACCTTAGCTTTCTTGGGAACAGGAACAATGGTGACCCTCTTGAAGCATGTGGGAACAGCAGACTGGGATATTGAATATGTCTGTAAACACACCAGCCAGCTGGTCTGCGCATGCTCTGAGGACGCGGCTGGGGATGCCGTCTGGGCCAGTAGCCTTGCAAGGGTTAACACGTTTAAATATTTTACTCACGTTGGCTGCAGTGAAGGATAGTCCGCAGGTTTTGGTAGTGGGCCATGTCAGTGGCACTGTATTGTCCTCAAAGCAAGCAAAGAAGTTGTTTAGTCTGTCTGGGAGCAAGACATCCTGGTCCGTGATGGGGCTGGTTTTCTTTTTGTAATCCGTGATTGACTGTAGACCCTGCCACATACCTCTTGTGTCTGAGCCGTTGAATTGTGACCCTACTTTGTCTCTATACTGACACTTAGCTTGTTTGATTGCCTTGCGGAGGGAATAGCTACACTGTTTGTATTCGGTAATGTTTCCGGTCACCTTGGCTTGGTTGAAAGCAGTTGTTTGCACTTTCAGTTTTGCGCGAATGCTGCCATCAATCCATGGATTTTGGTTTGGGAATATTTTAATAGTTGTTGTGGGTCCAACATCGCTGATGCACTTGCTAATAAACTCGATCACCAAATCAGCGTATTCATCAATGTTGTTTGTGACGCAATGCGGAACATATCCCAATCCACGTGATCGACGCAATCTTGAAGCGTGGAATCCAATTGGTCGGACCAGCGTTGAACAGACCTGAGCGCGGGAGCTTCCTGTTTTAGTCTGTCTATAGGCAGGGAGCAACAAAATGGAGTTGTGGTCAGCTTTTCCGAAACGAGGGTGGGGGAGGGCCTTATATGCGTCGCGGAAGTTAGAATAACAATGATCCATGGTTTTACCAGCCCTGGTAGCACAATCAATATGCTGACAGAATTTAGGGAGTCTTGTTTTCCGATTAGCCTTGTTAAAATCCCCAGCTACAATGAATGCAGCCTCAGGATATGTGGTTTCCAGTTTACATAAAGTTCGTTCAGGGCCATCGATGTGTCTGTTTGGGGGGGAATATATGCGGTTGTGATTATAATCGAAGAGAATTATCTTGGTAGATAATGCGGTTGGCATTTGATTGTGAGGAATTCTAAGTCAGGTGAACAGAAGGACTTGAGTTCCTGTATGTTGTTATGATCACACCACGTCTCGTTAATCATAAGGCATACCCCCCCGCCCCTCTTCTTACCAGAAAGATGCTTGTTTCTGTCGGCGCGATGCGCAAAGAAACCAGCTGGCTATACCGACTCCGATTGCGTGTCTCGAGTGAGCCATGTTTCAGCTACCCTTGCTCGGATTTCATCAACCTTGTTTTGTCAAGAGACTGGACATTGGCGAGTAATATGCTCGGGAGCGGTGCGCGATATGCCCGTCTCCGGATCCTGACCAAAAGACAGCTTTGTCTGCCACTTTTACTGCGTCGTTGTTTTAGTTCCCCCGGCTGAGATCCGATCCTTTGTCCTGGGGGTGGGCAAATCACAGGATCCGCTTCGGGATGTCGTATCCTGGTCGTAATGATGGTGAGTTGACGTTGCTCTTATATCCAGTAGTTCCTCCCGACTGTATGTAATAAAACCTAAGATTACCTGGGGTACCAATGTAAGAAATCACATGTAAAAAAAACAAAATACTGCATAGTTTCCTAGGAAACAGCGAGGCGGCCATCTCTGTCGGCGCCTGAAGTCACATTTCCATAAACTTCTAAGTGTTTGCTTTCAGGGCCTGAGCTACAGGCAGTTAGATTTGGGTATATAATTTTAGGTGAACATTTTTTAAAAGAGGCGGATCCTTAAGAGGGACTGAGAAGGAGGTATTACAGTAAGTACCTGTTTGACCTGTGATAAACAACGAGCACAGGTGATGTAATCGTGAAGTAGGCCAGAAGGCTAAACAATCAATTAACGCAAATGAAAATGATCACAATACACAAATAAGGCAATGGCAAACTATGATTTCTCTTTTTGTAGACAAGAGAATAGCAGTGTTTCACAACGTTATCAGAACCGTATAAGGATGAATGCTGAGGTTTCATTTTGTAGACCTGGGATCCAAAGTTAGAGATTTTAGATTAGATAATAGCATATTTCAATTTATGTAATCTAAAAATCAATATTTTCTCATTGTACTAACCAAAAAGTCTAGCCTTGGTTTGGCACTAGAAAAAGATGACAATGAAATGGAAAATAACCCTTAAATCCTGATGAAGAGAATACTAAGGCATTAGGCGATAGGGAGAGAGAAAATTAGGGAGAGATAACAACAGAACTAGAAAAGGACAGAGTGACATTCTCTCATCTGCAGCTTCTCGCCTCTCCCAGTGTTTGCTTTGCATTATTCATGGTGGCTATGTGCTGTGTCAGCCAATGACAGTAACAACGCGTAACTGTATCTGCGGGCTAAGTACTCTACTGTTCCTCTCGCCAATGTGATTATTACTTTCCTCCTGACCTTTTTCCACCGGCTAAGAGACTTTTCCACATATTGGAATTTATGTTAACGCTGAGTGACCTCAAACACTTTACAGCACTTTACTCTCATGTATTTTTGTATGTGTATCATTCTCAATTTGTTCCTGAATGATTTTGTTTTGATACTCTTAGTGGAAAGAGACCATATAATTAGAAGTGTTTTCATAGCATTTCAATAAGCTGGTTCCAAAATGTATCAACACTTTAAATTATATTTAACCCTTGACAGGTGTTCATGTGTTTGTTAATCACCCAATGTCCGCGAGTTTGATGGACCCACAACATTACTCGGTTTTGAAAACAATACCAAATTCTCTGAAATGTTTATATCCCAACATTGACCTGACATTTAGAACATTGAAGGGACTAACTGGGAATGTTAAGATGGTTCCCAAAATGGCACCCAGATCATCATATTGTTAAATGACGTTAGAACTTGCCTAGACTTTAAAATAACATTTCTAATGTCCCCTTATGCTCAGAAAGAAAATGTGACGTATAGATCACTAAGGGACATACTGCACAATACATACTTTCCTAATTGTTTTGAGTAACAACTGCAATGTTGTTTGTAGACACATCAGGGCTCTCAAAGGAACATCAAGAGATCTGACGTTCACTGGACTCACTGGGAATGTTTCATAAACCTTCTGTGAACATTACAAATACAGTTGAAGTCGGAAGTTTACATACACTTAGGTTGGTGTCATTAAAACTATTTTTTCAACAACTCCACAAATGTATTGTTTACAAACTAGAGTTTTGGCACATCGGTTAGGATATCTACTTTGTGCATGACACAAGTAATTTTCCAACAATTGTTTATTGACAGATTATTTCAGTTATAATTCACTGTATCACAATCCCAGTGGGTCAGAAGTTTACATACACTAAGTTGACTGTGCCTTTAATCAGCTTGGAAAATTCCAGAAAATTATGTCATGGCTTTAGAAGCTTCTGATACACTAATTGACATAATTTGAGTAATTTGTACCTGTGGATATATTTCAAGGACTACCTTCAAACTCAGTGCCTCTTTGCCTGACATCATGGGAAATCAAAAGAAATCAGCCAAGACCTCAGTAAAACAAGTTGGTTCATCCTTGGGAGCAATTTCCAAATGCCTGAATATACCACGTTCAACCTGTACAAACAATAGTACGCAAGTATAAACACCATGGGACCACGAAGCCGTCATACCGCTCAGGAAGGAGACGCATTCTGTCTCCTAGACATGAACGTACTTTGGTGCAAAAAGTGCAAATCAATCCCAGAACAACAGCAAAGAACCTTGTGAAGATGCTGGAGGAAACGGGTACAAAATTATCTATAGCCACAGTAAAAACGAGTCCTATAATGACAACCTGAAAGGCCGCTCAGCAAGGAAGAAGCCACTGCTCCAAAACCGTAATAAAAAAAGCCAGACTACGGTTTGCAACTGCACATGGGGACAAAGATCGTACTTTTTGGAGAAATGTCATCTGGTCTGATGAAACAAAAATAGAACTGTTTGGCCATAATGACCATTGTTATGTTTGGAGGAAAAAGCGGGAGCTTGCAAGACGAAGAACACCATCCCAACCATGAATCACGGGGGTGGAAGCATCATGTTGTAGGGGTGCTTTACTGCAGGAGGGACTGGTGCACTTCAGAAAATAGATGGAACATGAGGAAGGAAAATTATGTGGATATATTGAAGCCACATCACAAACATCAGTCAGGAAGTTAAAGCTGGGTCGCAAATGGGTCTTCCAAATGGACAATGACCACAAGCATACTTCCAAAGTTGTGGCAAAATGGACAAGAAAGTCAAGGTATTGGAGTGGCCATCACAAATTCCTGACCTCAATCCTATAGAAAATGTGTGGGATGAACTGAAAAAGCATGTTCGAGCAAGGAGCCCTACAAACCTGACTCAGTTACACCATTTCTGTCCGGAGAAATGGGCCACAATTGACCCAATTAATTGTGGGAAGCTTGTGGAAGACTACCCAAAACGTTTGACCTAAGTTAGAAAATGTAAAGGCAATGCAACCAAACACTAATTGAGTAATTAAACTTCTGAACCACTGGGAATGTGATGAAAGAAATAAAAGCTGAAATAAATCATTATCTCTACTATTATTCTGGCATTTCACATTCTTAAAATAAAGTGGTGATCCTAACTGCCATAAAACAGCAATTTTTACTAGGATTAAATGTCAGAAACTATGAAAAACTGAATTTAAATGTACTTGGCTAAGGTGTATGTAAACTACCGACTTCAACTGTATATTAAAACAATGCTAAAATCAAAGTATCATGTAAAGTAAAATGTTGCTCGGGCTGTCCTTTTTCTATTCGCTAAAGAAGACTTGCAGGAAAAGTCAGGAATTTAAGTCTCAACATTTACTTGAATGTCGGCACAATGCATCTTTGTTTCATGTCAGGGACCAGATGGCTAATGGCCATGGATGACAGCCTGCACGGAGCCTGGATAGTGCTGCTTGTGGTTGTGGATCCATGTGAAGTTGTTCCATGTGTAATGGAGTAACCCTGTGTGTGAATAAACTTGCGGCCGAGCAATAGTCTTGTGGCAGTAGGGACTCTGGGAAAAAGCTGGTCTTGGAACCTATCCCCAAATAAGACTGATAAGGGAAAGAGGGCCTTTAGTGTAGGATAAAGTAAGAGCAGCAGTGGAGGGAGATAAGATATGTAAAATAGTGGGTATGAGGAAGCAAGGAGCTTGGTGGAAGCTGTCAGTTGGAAGTGGGGCCACAGTGCATCAAGTCACATATCCAGGACGTTTGTGAGGTTCAATGCAGCCTATCCAATTTGTTCAGTTGGAGTTTCTAGCATACCAGCTATGCTTCAGATGACGATTTCTGAAGCACATTTTGAGATGCAACCCAAACCCTATGGGAGTGTCCAGTTGTGCCAATTTCCAGCAACTTTGCACAACCATTGAAGAGGAGTGGGACAACATTCCACAGGCGACAACAGCTTGATCAACTCTATGTGAAGGAGATGTGCTGCAATGAATGAGGCAAATGGTGGTCACACCAGATACTGACTTGTTTTCGAATCCACATTTTTTTTTAAATGGCATCCTTGACCAACAGATGCATGTCTGTATTCCCAGTCATGTGAAATCCATAGATTAGGCATTAATGAATTAATTTAAACGGACTGGTTTCCTTATATGAACTGTAACTCAGTAAAATCTTTGAAATTGTTGCATGTTGCGTTTATATTTTTTTAAAGATTATATTTCATTACATAGTATTTCCTTTAGAGACAACATATGATTTTTACATAAATACTAATGCATTTTTATTCAAAGAAACATTCAATATTTTAAGTGCAAGTGCATGTACCATTACAAATTAGAGGATTTGAACCCGTTCATATAGAGTCTTCCTGAAAAGCTAGATTTCTACTCAATTTGCTGCAATCTAAATAAATAAAAATATGAGCATTTTCCATTAGACTGACATTGTTATAGATAAAAGGCTGTGCGTGATGGAGTAGTGCTGGCATAGTACACTTTGCACGTAGACTTTCATGTACCTAATAAATAACATGAGTTTTCCACTCTACCTAATACATAGTTCTGTCACACAAATTGTTTGCTCGTGCTCTCTAGACAACTGTTTTCTGATAAAGTGGACACTGGTTAGGTTAGGTTATATGATGAGCTGGATAAGACCAAGATAATTTTATTTTTTAATTGCCATGGTGGAAAACGTACATTTTCATACTTGAGTAAAAGTAAAGATACCTCAATAGGAAATGACTGAAATAAAAGTGAAAGTCACCCAGTAAACAACTACTTGAGTTAAAGTTTTAAAAAAGTTGGTTTTAAATATACTTAAGTATCAAAAGTTAAAGTATAAATCATTTCAAAGTCCTTATATTAAGCAAATAAGACTGCATAATTTTATTGTTTATGTATGCATGTTTATAGTCTGAAGATATCTTATTAATTACAAGTTTTTTGTTCTCACATTGTAAATATATGAAATGTACTGGGTCTGTAATATACATTTTATTTTATATTAATTTCAAAATGTGGACTGAAATGCTAGTACTGTTTCATAACACTGGCTTCTCACTGTTTTTGTACAACGTTGGATGTTTTGAAATGAAACATCCTTCTTTTGTACTACCTGTCTTTGTTGTGCATATTGTCTTTTCTTTTGCCCATCCTTGACAGTGTGTTTTGATTCCAAACCAACTGTATAATGCTAAAGGCTCTTTGATTCTTGCTTTTGTCAATAGCTCCAACCTTATAGCCTCTTCCACACTTTCAGTACAGCCAGATGTCATTGTTTAAACCCAGCAGCACTGAAGTAGAGGTTGTGATAAGACACTATGGCTCCCGGGACTTTCCACCTGCATCTACACACGTCTATGCCCCTGGGTGCTCACTGAAGCCTCCGAGGCCATCACACACATGTACTCATATACACAAAACACTCATGGACATACACGCGCACACACACACACACACACGCTCTCTTTATTTGGTAATAGAATAGTACTCAATCCACATCCGACTTTCGCTGCAGGAAGGTCACCATATGGCAGCAGAGAGGGAGTTAAGTGAATGAGTGATGTGATTAGTGTCATTATGAGCTCTGTGGTGACCTTGAGACTCAAGAAAGGTTGCAGATGTTGGTTGTGTAAGGCAGGGGTGCAAAAGCAATGTATGTTGGAGGTGGGGGGAGCGGTTACCTATATGTTTGCTTGGGCAATGTTGAGGATGAGAGCAGAAACGGAGAGAGCGAGATGGTAGAAAATAGAGAGAAGCAGAGAGAGGGAGAGAACAGTTGGGGAAGAGAGAAAGCCAGAGGATGTAGATGAAAAAACTATAACAAAAGTGATAACAGTTATTTCAGAATTATGGATGTTGAGCCATTGTACTGAACGTGAAAAGAGTTTGAATTAATCGGAGAGGGTGTGGTAACAGATAATTGAAAACGTTGTTAAATCCAGTGTGATTTTTAAAATTGTTGGCTTTTATTGATCAGGTCCTGACCTCGTGGATATGTGAATATGGACTCGGATGCCTTGATGAGTTAGAGAGTGAGCACCGGAGGAATCTGTGGAGGAGTGTCAATGGAGAAAATTAAAATAGGACAGGTGAGTGACAGCTTCTCTGGACATCTAACGCTACTGATTTTCCTCGTGCTCTATTGTGATGAGGAGCCCGGAAGGATGGGTACACTCTCAGTCACACACTCACACAATTTACTACACAGCTATTACAATACACAATAACCCAAATTCAAATCAGTGAAGGCCTGATTCAGACTTGAAAATGTACCCCTTTCTTACAATACAATACAACTTTGTTAATTAGTTACAGCGAACAACAAAAACGTAACTTCTGATCTGTCCCCACACAGCAGACCTCACACATATATTTGAGAGGAGCACAGGTTCAAACTGCAGTGCCCCTGGATGGAGAGCATTTTGTGGGATAAAGGGGCTTGCTCAAGGTCCCAACAGTAGGAAAATATTTTGAGGATGTGAACCAAGCGGCCATCCAGTTGTGAGAGCGAATGCTTTTTTCCCCCACACGGCCCGGGATTCGAACCCTGCCACCTTTTCAACCACAGGTCCATCTTCTGCCACAGGTCCAACTCCTTAGCCTCTGGGCTCCCTACCACCATTACAGTATGTGTTGTTGCCTGACTGGTTCCAGAGTAGACTTGCTTGGGCCAAGAAACACAAGCAAAAATGAGCAAAAATATGACTTCATCTTTAGAAATTAGCATGATTTTACAGTCTTCTAATGGTGTCATGAAATATAGTCCCTCAATTGACTCCACACTGAAATACTGTTTATTTGAAATTGGCTGGCTAGCTTGTAAAGTGTTAAATTAAACTACGGTAGCCTTGTTTTTTTCTGTTTAGCTAGCTAAATTAGCTAACATAAACTCGATTAAAGTTTACAAACATGCTCTAATAATATTTACTTTATTCATCTAGCCTGTAGATATTACTATGGCTTTATATATTTAAAAAAAATACTAATCTTTGCTTAGCTATGTTGAAAAATAACATGCTTATTGGTAGGCTACTTGCAAGTTGGTTCCACCAATTTATGTTGTCAGTTACGTTGTCATAATAGAATGGCAGTTGTTTTTTGTTTTAGAGTAGCAGGTACATTTTGAATTGACCAAAAGGTTCTATAGAGAACCCATTTTGTCAACTAGGAGTGTATGCTTTTATTAAACAAGTGATTTTCTCTTGATTCTAGCTAGCACTTTGCAGTTTGTATGAACCTTGCTGTTTGCCACTCAGACCTCTGCAACAATGTTGCAAAACATGCAAAATACAGTCCTCCCGCTGCCATAGAGAGCTAACAGTGTCAGACGTTAGCCAGCTGTTTTTTTCTGACCAGGCAGAATAATGCAACAGCATCATTAATATGGATATAGGTTCTGTAGGTGTGTCCAAACTTCTGACTGGTACTGTGTGTATATACACTGCCCAAAAAAATAAAGGGAACACTAAAATAACACATCCTAGATCTGAATGAATGAAATATTCTTATTAAATACTTTTTTCTTTAAATAGTTGAATGTGCTGACAGCAAAATCACACAGAAATTATCAATGGAAATCAAATGTATCAACCCATGGAGGTCAGGATTTGGAGTCACACTCAAAATTAAAGTGGAAAACCACACTACAGGCTGATCCAACTTTTATGTAATGTCCTTAGGCTCAGAAGTGTGTGTGGCCTCCACGTGCCTGTATGACCTCCCTACAACGCCTGGGCATGCTCCTGATGAAGTGGCGGATGGTCTCCTGAGGGATCTCCTCCCAGACCTGGACTAAAGCATCCGCCAACTCCTGGACAGTCTGTGGTGCAACGTGGCATTGGTGGATGGAGCGAGACATGATGTCCCAGATGTGCTCAATTGGATTCAGGTCTGGGGAACGGGCGGGCCAGTCCATAGCATCAATGCCTTCCTCTTGCAGGAACTGCTGACACACTCCAGCTACATGAGGTCTAGCATTGTCTTGCATTAGGAGGAACCCAGGGCCAACCGTACAAGCATATGGTCTCACAAGGGATCTGAGGATCTCATCTCGGTACCTAATGGCAGTCAGGCTACCTCTGGCGAGCACATGGAGGGCTGTGCGGCCCCCCAAAGAAATGCCACCCCACACCATGACTGACCCACCGCCAAACCGGTCATGCTGGAGGATGTTGCAGGCAGCAGAACGTTCTCCATGGCGTCTCCAGACTCTGTCACGTCTGTCACATGTGCTCAGTGTGAACCTGCTTTCATCTGTGAAGAGCACAGGGCGCCAGTGGCGAATTTGCCAATCTTGGTGTTCTCTGGCCCACCTGTGGACGTCGGGCCCTCATACCACCCTCATGGAGTCTGTTTCTGACCGTTTGAGCAGACACATGCACATTTGCGGCCTGCTGGAGGTCATTTTGCAGGGCTCTGGCAGTGCTCCTCCTGCTCCTCCTTGCACAAAGGCGGAGGTAGCGGTCCTGCTGCTGGGTTGTTGCCCTCCTACGGCCTCCTCCACATCTCCTGATGTACTGGCCTGTCTCCTGGTAGCACCTCCATGCTCTGGACACTATGCTGACAGACACAGCAAACCTTCTTGCCACTTCTAGCATTGATGTGCATTCCTGGATGAGCTGCACTACCTGAGCCACTTGTGTGGGTTGTAGACTCCGTCTCATGCTACCACTAGAGTGAAAGCACCGCCAGCATTCAAAAGTGACCAAAACATCAGCCAGGAAGCATAGGAACTGAGAAGTGGTCTGTGGTTATCACCTGCAGAACCACTCCTTTATTGGGGTGTCTTGCTTTTTGCCTATAATTTCCACCTGTTGTCTATTCCATTTGCACAACAGCATGTGAAATTTGTCAATCAGTGTTGCTTCCTAAGTGGACAGTTTGATTTCACAGAAGTGTGATTGACTTGGAGTTACATTGTGTTGTTTAAGTGTTCCCTTTATTTTTTGAGCAGTGTATACACGCATAGTTGAAGTCGGAAGTTTACATACACCTTAGCCAAATACATTTAACTTAATATTTTAATCCGAATAAAAAATCCCTATTTTAGGTCAGTTAGGATTACCACTTCATTTTCTGAATGTGAAATGTCAGAATATTAGTAGAGAGAATGATTTATTTCAGCTTTGATTTATTTTATCACATTCCCAGTGGGTCAGAAGTTTACATACACTCAATTAGTATTTGGTAGCATTGCCTTTAAATTGTTAACTTGGGACAAATGTTTAGGGTAGCCTTGCACAAGCTTCCCACAATAAATTGGGTGAATTTTGACCCATTCCTCCTGACAGAGCTGGTGTACCTGAGTCATGTTTTTAGGCCCGCTTGCTCACACACGCTTTTCAAATCAAATCAAAATGTATTTGTCACGTGCGCCGAATACAACAATGAAATGCTTACATACAGGCTCTAACCAATAGTGCAAAAAAGGTATTTGGTGAACAATGGGTAAGTAAAGAAATAAAAACAACAGTAAAATGAGAGGCTATATACAGTAGCGAGGCAATAAAAGTAGCGAGGCAACATACTGACACCGGTTAGTCAGGCTGATTGAGTAGTATGTACATGTAGATATGGTGAAAGTGACTATGCATATATGATGAACAGAGAGTAGCAGTAGCATAAAAAAGGGGTTGGTGGGTGGCGGGTGGCGGGACACAATGTAGATACCCCGGTTAGCCAATGTGGGGGAGCACTGGTTGGTCGGCCCAATTGAGGTAGTATGTATATGAATGTATAGTTAAAGTGACTATGCATACAGTGGGGAGAATAAGTATTTGATACACTGCCAATTTTGCAGGTTTTCCTACTTACAAAGCATGTAGAGGTCTAATTTTTTTAATCATAGGTACACTTCAACTGTGAGAGACGGAATTTAAGACAAAAATCCAGAAAATCACATTGTATGATTTTTAAGTAATTAATTAGCATTTTATTGTATGACATAAGTATTTGATCACCTACAACCAGTAAGAATTCCGGCTCTCCCAGACCTGTTACTTTTTCTTTAAGAAGCCCTCCTGTTCTCTACTCATTACCTGTATTGATGCACCTGTTTGAACTCGTTACCTGTATAAAAGACACCTGTCCACACACTCAATCAAACAGACTCCAACCTCTCCACAATGGCCAAGACCTGTGTAAGGACATCAGGGCTCAAATTGTAGACCTGCACAATGCTGGGATGGGCTACAGGACAATAGGCAAGCAGCTTGGTGAGAAGGCAACAACTGTTGGCGCAATTATTAGAAAATGGAAGTAGTTCAAGATGACGGTCAATCACCCTCAGTCTGGGGCTCCATGCAAGATCTCACCTCGTGGGGCATCAGTGATCATGAGGAAGGTGAGGGATCAGCCCAGAACTACACGGCAGGACCTGGTAAATGACCTGAAGAGAGCTGGGAGCACAGTCTGAAAGAAAACCATTAGTAACACACTACGCTGTCATGGATTAAAATACTGCAGCGCATGCAAGGTACCCCTGCCCAAGCCAGCGCATGTCCAGGCCCATCTGAAGTTTGCCAATGACCATCTGGATGATCCAGAGGAGGAATGGGAGAAGGTCATGTGGTCTGATGAGACAAAAATAGAGCTTTTTGGTCTAAACTCCACTCGCCGTGTTTGGAGAACACCATCCCAACCGTGAAGCATGGAGGTGGAAACATCATTCTTTGGGGATGCTTTTCTGCAGGAGACAGGACGACTGCACCGTATTGAGGGGAGGATGGATGGGCCATGTATCGTGAGATCTCTGCCAACAACCTCCTTCCCTCAGTAAGAGCATTGAAGATGCGTCGTGGCTGGGTCTTCCAGCATGACAACGACCCAAAACACACAGCCAGTTCAACTAAGGAGTGGCTCCGTAAGAAGCATCTCAAGGTCCTGGAGTAGCCTAGCCAGTCTCCAGATCTGAACCCAATAGAACATCTTTGGAGGGAGCTGAAAGTCCGTATTGCCCAGCGACAGCCCCGAAACCTGAAGGATCTGGAGAAGGTCTGTATGGAGGAGTGGGCCAAAATCCCTGCTGCAGTGTGTGCAAACCTGGTCAAGAACTACAGGAAACTTATGATCTCTGTAATTGCAAACAAAGGTTTCTGTACCAAATATTAAGGTCTGCTCTTCTGATGTATCAAATACTTATGTATTGATCTCATTCCTGATACAGAAACACCAACTCATTCTATGGCATGAATCAATTGTCAACTCCAGAAACCCCCATCTCAAGTAAAACCTCTTCTTGACCACACACCTGGACAAGCTCTGCGGGGAGTAAGCCTCTAGGTCAGGGCTGGGCAATTCCAGTCCTCGGAGACCTGATTGGTGTCACACTTTCTCCCCCATCCCAAGCAAACACACCTGCCAACACACCTGATTTAAACTAATTGCATTTTTAACTGAAGATCATGTTTAGTTGATTATTGGAGTCAGGTGGTTTAGCTGGGGCTGGGGCAAAAGTCTGACACCAATCAGGCCCCCGGGGTCTGGAGTTGCCCAGGCCTTATCTAGGTCATACAATATCCCAGGGTACAGTTGAAGTCGGACGTTTACATGTACTTAGGTTGGAGTCATTACAACCCGTTTTTCAACCACTCCACAAATTTCTTGTTAACAAACTATAGTTTTGGCAAATCGGTTCGGACATCTGAACACCGAAAAAGCATGTGCAAGCAAGGAGGCCTACAAACATGACTCAGTTACACCAGCTATGTCAGGAGGAATGGGACAAAATTATTATTATTATAAGTTATTGTGGGAAGCTTGTGGAAGGATACCTAAAACGTTTGTCCCAAGTTAACAATTTAAAGGCAATGCTACCAAATACTAATTGAGTGTATGTAATCTTCTAACCCACTGGGAATGTGATGAAAGAAATTAAAGCTGAAATAAATCATTCTCTCTTCTATTATTCTGACATTTCACATACTTAAAATGAAATGGTGATCCTAACTGACCTATTACAGGGAATTCTTACTAGGATTATATGTCAGCAATTGTGAAAAACTGAGTTTAAATGTATTTGGCGAAGGTGCATGTAAACTTCCGACTTCAACTGTAGGTGCAACATCAGAGATGACATACAATGGTTCCAGACACTACCCCACACATCTTGTCTCAGATCTTGTCTACTCAGGGAGGAAGCCCAACTGCCAACACCAGAGTCCGAAGGGATACATTCTAATAACAAGAGTTAAACCGTTCAATTATATAAGCATATTATGCAGATAAGACATAATTATCTATGTTACCTAACTAATTCTGATTCTTCCCGCCACATTTGATGAGGAAATTGTTTTATTTAATCCATTTTAGAATAAGGCTGTAACTTAACAAAATGTGGAAAAGGTGAAAGGGTCTGAATACTTTCTGAATGCTCTGTATGAATTTCTCTCTCTCTCTCTCTCTCTAGTTCTCCCATATCCAAAGCACACAGATAGTGATTATACATGTACTTTCAACTGGAGGTATTTGATGCCTTATTCCAGCATTACTTGTCCTAAATTATGTTATCAACACGGCAAAAGTCTAATTTAGAATTGACTCTAACATTTACTCATTAAGGATACATAGATTTTCTGTCTGGTGGGACTCTCCAGAGAGAGAGAGAAAGAGTGAGAGAGAATGTGTGTGTGTGTGTGTTCCTGCGTGTCTGTGTGTGTAGGCTTGGGTGTCTCTCTCTGTGTGTATGTGTGCGCATGTCTTCCCCCTATGTTTGAAAAGGCTGATAAATGACATACTGTCCTTGTGCAAAACAGACTGACCAATCACAGCGCTCAATAGCTCATTATCAATGCATCATAGTAATTAGACAGTGTTAGTCAGTTAATATGGAAGGCATTGAGTATTTGGTCCAATCAAATAGCTATCAATAAACATTTAGTTTTTTAATTATGTGCTGTAAGGGCAAAATCAGCTTCCTATGAAAATGGGAAAATAGTGTTCAAGTCTGATTGAAGATGGACTTCGGAAAACAATGGCTTGCTGTTTTCTTAGCCTTACTACATTTCAACATTCAAGAGGGTATAATTACTTAATGGTATTATAGATAATACAAACAGATACAAATATTATTTTATTATAAAGATGATTTCATTAGCCCAGAGAAGCACAGGGAACGTTTTTGATTGGGCCAAACAAACAGTGATTGACGTGCTCTACACCCTCATCGTTCCACACACTCAACTGTATGCCATAGTTGAGGGTCACCATAATCAGCTCTGATCATGCCCACTGTGTGGTGGACACAGGAGGATGGGGGCACCTTAATGTGTCTCTGTAGCTACCTTTCCAATTGGCGACAGATTTTCATGTGTATATTCTCAAAACTGCATAAAAAATAAATGCAAACTGACTTGTTGCGGATAAAAAGCTGTGTGATGACAGTGCACATAGAAGCACTTTTGCACTTTTTGCAGTTTTCATATCAGAATATCATATCAGAATAAAAAAATAGAGTAGTTTCCATCTCATTTTTAACTCCACCGATGGTTTTGTCACAAACTGTTTTGATAATTTGATTAGGTACCTGGGGCATCATTTATAACCGTTGCTTAACTTTCACACTAAATATCTGCATGCACCATTTCTGAAAATAATATGTAAGTCTAAGAACATTGATATTTATAAACTTGGTGCACTCCATTAATGCATGTGTTTCCTATTATACAGTAAATCAGACCTGTTGTAAAACTGCACGCGGGAGCGAGCTGGAAAATGCCCTTCATTCATCTTTTATGGTGACAATAACAGACGTTATTTGATTTACAATTAATTAGACCACTGCAGTTTGAAAAAAATAAAAATAACAATGGACATTCTACATTCTGTAGAGGTATGGGCAGAATGATTTAATCTTTTTTTTACTAAACATACATGCTGCCTATACCGAGTGCCAAACACTTGATTGATTGTATATTTGAAACAATTTCAAAGATGCCCACACTTATATACTGTACAAAAGACAACTTGATGTTCAATATTTTGTTTATCAAGATTGTTGTGATTATATTTCTTACCAGGTTATAGGCTCTGATGTTGTGCTCCTATCGCACAGCAATACTGTAGCATATACCCATACTGTCAAATATTTTACGTACACTACCACTCTCTTTACTGTTTTGGCAGAATGTTACACATTTTTTGCTTTAACTTATGCTGTATTTGGCGAAGGACTGTGACAATTACTGAAAGAGAAAACAATTACAAATTGTTGTGGACCTTTTCAGCAGAACATTTGAATTCAACAATGTTTTGCATCAACTTTCCCCCCAACCTAATATGCTGGACTACCCTTAAATTCTGAAACATTGTATAGCGTCTACTCATTTTTTAATGTTTTATCACAGTAGGTTACAAACAGTAGTAGCATACATACTTCAAAGTAAAAGATCAACTGTCTGCATGTTCATCTGTTAAATTCAAATGTAGGCTAAAGACCGTTTCCCTATGGGACTGCATACAGCAAAACTTGAAATTCAGAGTCTTTTTATTTATTAGGCTACAAGTCCCAACTAAATGAGAGATGTGCATGGTGTCACGCCTTGGTCTTAGTATTTTGTGTTTTCTTTAATTATTTGTTCAGGCCAGGGTGTGACATGGGTTTATTGTATTGTCGTATTGGGGTTTTTGTAGGCATTGGGATTGTGGTTGATTAGGCTTGGCTGCCTGAGGCGGTTCTCAATCAGAGTCAGGTGATTCTTGTTTTCTCTGATGGGGAACCGTATTTAGGTAGCCTGGGTTTCACTGTGTATTTCGTGGGTGATTGTTCCTGTCTCTGTGTAGTGTTCACCAGATAGGCTGTATTAGGTTTCACGTTCCGTTTGTTGTTTTGTATTTATTTAAGTTATTTCATGTATCGCTATATCTTTCATTAAAGAACATGAGTAACCACCACGCTGCATTTCGGTCCGACTTCTTTCGACAAACGAAGAACGCCGTTACACATGGTCATTTGTTGTTTGGCTACTTTGAGATACTTACCCATCACGGCCAGAAAAGGTAAGGAATTTATTCTGCAATAGTTAGGAAAATAAAATAAATAGGAATAGATTTGTTTGTCTAATTACTCAAAAATAAAACACATAGCTTTTCGCTATTCTCAGTAACGACAAATGGCTGCATCTTGTTATTATGTTTTTATGAATAAGCATGTCATCATATCCCCCATTTGCACAAAATACTTTCTTGCCTGGTTACAATACCATATTTCAACCACTAGAAAATGTGCGTATGAATGGTCTAAAGTTTAGGTGGACATTCTCACGTCAAGTTCAGTTTTTATGAATGCCCTGGGGACACATTTATCAGTCAAAATTCCTTGGACAAGACCAAGTTGAATTATTAATACCTTTTTCTCTACTTCTGGCCAGCCTAGCTGATTAAAATGCTTGGCCTCAAGATGAGTACGGGGGGTGGGGGGGGGGTTTAAGTGCAATTTACACCAGGTTATTTTGGTTTATCTGTAGCTTATTATTTTGTTGTGACTATCATTAATCTGAACTATTATTTATTTGATCAACTAACTATGTGTAATTGTTACTCGATTATAATCAATCATGCAACAATGAATTCATTACATATTTGGGGCACCATGGGAAAAGTTGTTTAACGAGTTACTATCTCCCAACTTAAACTCTAAAGACATATAGATATATCCAAATGTGTCTAACACCCCCCCTTCACCATCCTGACATGACCTTCCAGCATGACAATGCCACCATCAAGTTAGGGTGTTTGGTAAACAAATCCAAATGCTCGTTCTGGTCCAGCCGGACGAAAAGTTCAAAAAGTTATATTACAGGTCGAAGAAACTTGTCAAACTAAGTATAGAATCAAATCTTTAGGATGTTTTTATCATAAATGTTCAATAATGTTTCAACTGGAGAATTCCATTGTCTGTAGAAAAGAAATGGAACGAGAGATACCTCTCATGTGAAAGCGTGTGACTGAGAACGAGGCTGCAGGCAGACCCCTTAGTCAAAGAGCTCCCATCCGCTCCCCCTTCTCAGGAGCAGCCTGAAACAACGTTCTAAAGACAGTTGACATCTAGTGGAAGCCTTAGGAAGTGCAAAATAACCCATATACCACTGTGTATTCGATAGGGGTGAGTTCAAAAACTACAAACCTCAGATTTCTCACTTCCTGTTTGAATTTTTCTCAGGTTTTTGCCTGCCATATGAGTTCTGTCATACTCACAAACATCATTCAAACAGTTAGAATCTTCAGAGTGTTTTCTATCCAAATCTACTAATAATATGCATATATTAGCAACTGAGCCTGAGTAGCAGGCAGTTTACTCTGGGCACCTTATTCATCCTAGCTACTCAATACTGCCCCCAGCCATAACAAGTTAACCATTCACTTCTCTCTATGTGTCACGCCTCAACCCGAATGTAATTGAAATATTCTCTAGGATATCAGTATTGGATAAAAAAAGTCCCAACTCTGCCATCAGCATGCATGTCATACACATATCTAGTGAATAAAGAACAAACAGAGATGGGTTTGCGTGTGTGTGCGTGCGTGTGCAGCCCTTTTATTTATGGGACTTATTGGGCATGTCCTGGGGCGATTTCATTAAAGCTAGAGATGAGATGGAGGAAATGGAGAGATGAGAGAGTGGAAGGTGGAGGAGTAGTGGGGAAGGGGGACAAACAGCACTTTTCTACTTATTATGGAGTAAATTGATGGGTACATAAAGTGCATCTGAGATTCTGTAACACTAAAGCATTTAGAAAGCTCAAACCTGATATGCATTTTGACATTATTTTGATCTACATTTTATCCTGTCAATCCATAGTTTAATTATGCCATAACTTGAATGCAAATGGTTTGCCCAACGTTTTCAGGGAATGTCATTGGAATTAATCTAGAAGCTTATGTATACTAGGAATGTTACGAATTGTTAAGTTAAGAATTGTGCTTCACGTCTAACCCATTCAAGTCTAAGCCCTGCCTAAGCCGGGAGAGGGGTTCTACTGAGCTATATGGAATTGTTTTAAGAAGGTCATACCAAGGATCATTTTGCTATTTGATTTGGCATTTCAAGACCCCATGAAGTATAACAATTTAAATATTTTATGAAACTTTTTTTTGTTGTTGGCCTTCCTGCTACACTATTACCACATCAAAATGCATTGAATAACAGATTCACTTCATGGAACAACAGATAGTCCCCCCCAAAAGAAAGAGATGTAAGAAAGATCAGGAAACATGTGTGATTCTTTTTTGTATTCAACACCTTATTTTTAGCACTAGACAGTCTCAATATATACTGTAGTTCCATAATATTTTTTCAACTGGTACCGGGGGACCATCAGACAAGTCTTGTGAGGGCTGTGGGCATCCTAGAGCAAAACAACCTCAAGTGTTCGTGAGAGGGGTCATATTAGTGTGTAGCCCAAACTGTTCAGACGCTACAGACAGAAGTTGACAGATCGGCTGTACCGTCGTTAGACGAGTCCCAAGACGCGTGTGGACGTCATAGAGCTAAAACTGATTTTATGGATATTTACAAAGAAATGTCAATAGAAAACAGGTCAAACAAAATGCTGCACAGTTTTACGTGACTGTGTTGGCTCTAGTTGGCTAGCTAACAAGCAAGGAATAAGTGTATTACCAGCCAGCATGACAATGGAACGTCTAGAACAAACGTCTGGGTCTCGTCCATAGATATAGAACAAAAATACTTCAAGACTGGGTCACGTCTCTGGCAACCTAACAGATAAAATGGGCGGCCAGGCGTCTTGTCTAGCAACCATAGATGTGTAGGAATAAGGCCTATATTTTTGTTGAGGGATGAAATAGTAGCCTATGAATACATTTATCAAAATAATGTTTTTTATTTAATTGGTAACACATTGTAGACAAGCAATTGTGGCGCTTTCAATATGTCTGAAAAGCAAGGCCTACTGTATTTTTATGAGGCAAAAAACTAAGGATATGCTACCATGTGCTCGCAAGACCGGCCTGAAAGGGGAATACCTATTCAGTTGTACAACAGAATGCATTCAACTGAAATATGTCTTCCGCATTTAACCCAACAAAATCTGAATCAAAGAGTTGGGGGTCTGCCTTATTCGACATCCACATCATCGGAGCCCGGGGAACAGTGGGGTAACTGCCTTGCTCCGGGATAGAACAACAGCTTTTTACCAAATCAGCTCAAGGATTAGATCTAGCAGAATTTCAGTTAGTGTGCCAACGCTCCTACCCGACAGCCTACCTGCCACCCTCGAAGACATCGATGCCATGAATGTACACGAAACAGACCGAAGTCTGAACACACACTTGCATCATTAGCATAGAAAAACAGAGCATGCAGGCAGGCCTGCGGGAGGGTGAGAGCGGCAGAAGCATGGTCATATGTTTTGGTAATCTGCATTTCGCAATGTGTTGTCTTGCATGCCTTGCAAATTCATCAAGTAAGCCTGAAGTTGGCCTCTTTCTATCTTGTTTTATTTGAATTCCACAACTTCCCCAGGGATTTATAGCCTGTCGGCTATAACACATAAAATAAGATGTTTTGTGATCACCGTGATTTTAATTAACCTCTCTGAGCACGGAACCCGCTAGCGGGCTGAAATTCCACAACATACGGTGATCGCTTCATAAATAGTCATATTAAACATTCATGAAAATACAAGTGTCTCACATGTATCGAAAGCCTAGAATCTTGCTAATCCAACTGCGTTGTCAGATTTTAAAAAGGATTACTGCGAAAGAATACGATGCGATTATCTGAGCATAGAGCACATGCGTAACATAATCACAAACTGCATTAAAATAAATTGTTTACCTTTGACGATCTTCATCTGTTTGCAATTCCAATGCTCATTGTTACACAATGAATGATCTTTTGTTTGATAAAATCTGTTTTATAGCCTAACACGAAACATTTTGTGAACCGCTTGTGTCGTGAATTCCGTCTCATTCCATTTTCGACGACACATTCCAGGTAAATAACCCACACAGAACGTGACTTTTCCATTCATGTTTGGTTTCACTGCAATCAACTGGTTTGTTTGTAACACAATCATTGTTTGTAACACAATCAAACCTGATGGGCCATTTCGCGGGACGTATTGACTGAAATAAACCGATTTGAAGACAAGTCATGACATCATTGTGCACCAATGATCTGCCCGCTGTTTCGTTGATTTGACTGTCTTTTATCCCAATGACCACTGATCGTCTTGAAATCTAGCTGGGTAGATAGCCAATGAGCTGAGGTAAACGGCAATAGGTCATGTTTATGTGTTGCAAGACCAACCCGTGTAGTAAGCTCCAGCGTAAAGAGAGTCATTCGCTATTGAAGTTTCATACCGGAAGGAGAAACACATATTACGCATTGCATTGTTTGGTAAACGCGCAGATTCAGCTGTTTATATATCAATCATTAAGGCGACTAAGTCAGGGAAAGCTAAATCTAAGTCTAGATATACAGATGTACACACAATTTTAGAATAAATTGATTGGGAAAGTGAGACAGAGATTGTTGTAGGACGTTTCATTTAGCGATTGTGGAGGAATATTATTTGAACAGGAGAGGACATCGTTTTGGACTGGTAAGTTCTTATCATGCTAATGCCCTTGTTTGTAAAATATTATTTGTGATTTATTTAAATTTTAGAAGCAATATATGAACATGTAATGTCATGAAATGTGAGATGCGTGTGTCTGCCGCCCTACCCCACCCCCAAATGAAATAGCCTATTTGAGGCTGTTGAGGGGAGGGCAGGCCCACAACAATGGCCAAAGTAAAATGGAGACAGTAGATACAGCTGGTCTGTTGTAAAATAATAAAGACAGTAGATTTAGCTGGTCTGTCATAATATAATAGAGACCGTAGATCAAGCTGAAATGTCATAATATAAAATACACAGTAGATATAGCAGGTCATAATAATATATTCATCCTTATTATGTTCCCTGTACTCTCTCTATATATCTGTTTATTATACCTGTTGATACAGGGCTCATATGTGAAACTATTCTAACTGAACATTTTCTTTCACAGTGACACTGACTCCGAATGGCAGCCCCCAGGGCCAAGGTTTCCATCCCCCACTGAAGCTGGTTTATCCAGCTCTTGCCACAAGTGGTGTTCATCTGACTAAATTTGTGTGCCTCGGGGCCAAAAGGGTACAGCATGGAGGCGTCGCTGTGTTCTTTGCAAAATTAAGTCCCCCATCACCTGCGCCACATGCTTATTAACCCTCTGCTTTACAGCTGAAATAGACTGCTATGGCACCTGGCAGCAGCAGCACAATATTGTGTAGGGCTTTGGCAAAATGGGGGGGGTTATATCCTTTCTGTTTGGCCCTGTCCGGGGCTCTCATCAGATGGGGCCACAGTGTCTCCTGACCCCACCTGTCTCTGCCTCCAGTATTTATGCTGCAGTAGTTAATGTGGCTAGGGTCAGTTTGTTATATCTGGAGTACTTCTTCTGTCTTCTTCTGTCTCACTTTATCACAATTCCAGTGGATCAGAAGTTTACATACACTAAGTTGACTGTGCCTTTAACTTCTTGGTGACAGGGGGCAGTATTTTCACGTCCGGATGAAATGCATGCCCAAATTCAACTGCCTGCTACTCATCCCCAGAATATTGTATATGCATATTATTAGTAGATTTGGATAGACAACCCTCTGAAGTTTCTAAAACATTTTGAATAATGTCTGTGAGTATAACTTGTTATTGTCATGCCCTGACCTTAGTATTCTTTATTTTCTTTATTATTTTAGTTAGGTCAGGGTGTGATATGGGTGATATGTGTGTTTTTGTCTCATATAGGGTGTTTGTACATTATAGGGTTTTTTGTGGATTTAAGGGGTTGTTTCCATCTAGGTGTTTATGTAGATCTATGGTTGCCTAGATTGGTTCTCAATTAGAGGCAGGTGTTTATCATTGTTTCTGTTTGGGAACCATATTTAGGCAGCCATATTCTTTGGGTATTTTGTGGTGATTGTTTCCTGTGTCAGTGTTTGTACCACACAGGACTGTTTTGTTTCCATTTCACTTTGTTATTTTGTATTTGTGTCATGTTCAGTCTTTTCTATTAAAATAATGACACTTACCACGCTGCGTATTGGTCCGATCCTTGGAAATTCGTTACAGTTATGGCTGCAATCCCCCTATCGGGATAAGTGTCATCAACAACTGCATAGCGCTACATACAATACATTTTACTATAAATATTTATTCATGAAATCACAAGTGCAATATAGGAAAACAAAAGCTTAGCCTTTTGTTAATCCACCTGTCGTGTCAGATTTTGAAAATATGCTTTACAGCGAAAGCAATCCAAGTGTTTGTAAGTTTATCGATCGCTCGATGAAACATTAAGTACACTTAGCATCAGGTAGCTCGGTCATGAAAATCAGAAAAGCAATCAAATTAATCGTTTACCTTTGATGATCATCAGATGTCACTCACGAGACTCCCAGTTACACAACAAATGTTCCGTTTGTTCTATGAAGATGATTTTTATATCCAAAATTCCTCAGTTTGTTTGGTGCGTTATGTTCAGAAATCCACAGGAAAGAGGTCACGACAACGCAGACAAAAATTCCAAAAAGTTTCCATAATGTCCACAGAAACATGTTAAACGATTTTTATAATCAATCCTCGGGTTGTTTTTAAAATATATAATCGATAATATTTCAACCGCAAATGTCTTTCACAGTAGGAGAGGGGAAAACAATGGCTGTACGAATTCTGTTGTGCAAAAGCAAAACTCATATGACCACTTGTTGCGATGTTATCATTCTGGCTCATTTTTCAAAATAAAAGCCTCAAACTATGTCTGAAGACTGTTGACACCTTGAGGAGGCGATAGGAAAAGGAATCTGGTTCATATCCCTTTAAATGCAGCAAAGGGAGGCTATGGAACATGAGTTTTCAAAATAGAAGCCACTTCCTGTTTTGATTTTCCTCAGGGTTTCGCCTGCAATATCAGTTCTGTACTACTCACAGACAATATTTTGACAGTTTTGGAAACGTTAGAGTGGTTTCTATCCAATATTAATGATAATATGCATATATTAGCAACTGAGACTGAGGACCTGGTCATTTACAATGGGCACCTTTTCATCCAAGCTACTCAAAACTGCCCCTGCAGCCATATGAGATTAACAGAAGATCACTCTCTTTTCAATGTATTTTCTTGCAGTACCTACTGCTTCCACTGGATGTCACCAGTCTTTAGAAATTGGTTGAGGTTTTTCCTTTGTGTAATGAAGAAGTACGGCCATCTTGAACGAGGGTCACTTGAAGCGTACTGTTAGAGGCGCATAACCAGAAAGCTAACTACAGTTTGTTTTCCTCCTGTATTTAACACAGACCCGTCTTCAATTGTATTGATTATTTACGTTAAAAAAATACCTAAAGTTGTATTACAAAAGTAGTTTGAAATGTTTTGGCAAAGTTTACAGGTAACTTTTGAGATACTTTGTAGTCACGTTGCGCAAGTTGGAACCGGTGTTTATCTGGATCAAACACGCCAAATAAATTGACATTTCGGATATATATCAACGGAATTAATCGAACAAAATGGACCATTTGTGATGTTTATGGGACATATTGGATCGCCAACAAAAGCAGCTCGTCAAAGGTAAGGCATGAATTATATTTTTATTTATGCGTTTTGTGTCACGCCTGCAGGGTTGAAATATGCTTTTCTCTCTTTGTTTACGGAGGTGCTATCCTCAGATAATAGCATCGTTTGCTTTTGCCGAAAAGCCTTTTTGAAATCTGACATGTTGGCTGGATTCACAACAATGGTAGCTTTAATGTGCTATCTTGCATGTGTGATTTAATGAAAGTTTGATATTTATTTATTTTTTTGAATTTGGCGCTCTGCATTTTCCCTGGCTTTTGGCCAGGTGCGACGCATCCCACATATCCCAGAGAGGTTAAACGGCTTGGAAAATTCCAGAAAATGATGTCATGGATTTAGAAGCTTCTGATAGGCTAACTAGGCTGGTTGATATTTGAGTCAAATGTAGGTATACCTGTGGATGTATTTCAAGGTCTACCTTCAAAATCAGTGCCTCTTTCCTAGACATCATGGAAAAATCAAAAGAAATCAGCCAAGATCTCAGATTTTTTTTGTTGTAAACCTCCAAGTCTGGTTCATCCTTGGGAGCAATTTCCAAACGTCTGAAGGTACCACGTTCATCTGTACAAATAATAGTACGCAAGTATAAACATCATGGGACCACGGAGCCGCCATACCGCTCAGGAAGGAGACGCGTTCTGCTTCCTAGAGTTGAACGTACTCTGGTGGGAAAAGTGCAAATCAATCCCAGAACACAGAACAACAGCAAAGGACCTTGTGAAGATGCTGCAGGAAACAGGTACAAACGTATCTATAGCCACAGTAAAACGAGTCCTCTAACGACATAAACTGAAAGGCCGCTCAGCAAGGAAGAAGCCACTGCTCCAAAACCGCCATAAAAAAAGCCAGACTACGTTTTGCAACTGCACTGAAAAAGCGCTTTCGAGCAAAGAGGCTTACAAACCTGACTCAGTTACGCCATTTCTGTCAGGAGGAATGGGCCTAAATTCATCTAATTTACTGTGGGAAGCTTGTGAAGGCTATCCAAAAAGTTAAACTATTTAAAGGCAATGCCACCAAATACTAATTGAGTGTATGTAAACTTCTGACCCACTGGGAATTTGATGAAAGAAATAAAAGCTGAAATAAATCATTTCATTCTCTCTACTATTATTCTGACATTTCACATTCTTAATTTATTAATGAAGAAAACGACTGAGGCTCTATACTTCTCAATACCATTGGATATATCCCAGAACATATTCCGGCCTGTGCTAGCTAAACAACACTGTTGCATCCTTGTCATCTGGCCACTTCCTTATTGAGCGATTCACTGGTAGTTCCTGTTTAGGTTTTGCTAGTAAGAAGAAATCAGGAGATTTAAATTATGGTCAGATTTGCCAAATGGAGGGAGGGAAAGAGCTTTGTGCTTGTCTCTGTGTGGAGTAAAACTGGTTTAGAGTTGGGGGGTTTTCTCTGGTTGCACGTGGCATGCTGGTAGAAATGATAGAAAATGGATTTAGGTTTGCTTGCATTAAAGTCCCCGGCCACTAGGAGCTTCAGGATAAGAATTTTCTTGTTTGCTTATCGTCTTTTACAGCTCGCTGAGTGCAGTCTTAGTGCCAACATCAGTTTATGGTGGTAAATGGACGGCTATGAAAAATATAGATAAACTCTCTTGGTAGATAGTGCGGTCTACAGCTTATCTTGAGGTACTCTACCTCAGGCAAGCAATACCTCAAGACTTCATATTAGACATTGCGCATCAGCTGTTATTGACAAATACTCACACCCCCACCCCTCATCTTACCAGACCTAGCTGTTCTGTCCTGAAAAGGCACGGAAAACTCAGCCAACTGTATATTAGCCGTGTCATCGTTCAGCCACAACTCTGTGAAACATAAGATGTTCATTTTTAATGTCCTGTTGGTAGGATAGTCTCGAACAGAGATCATCCAGTTCATTCTCCAGTGATTGCACGTTGGCCAATAGAACGGATGGAAGACGCGTGTTACCTACTCAACGACGAATTCTCACAAGGTACCCCGAACGACAAGGATTGGGCCCGGTCTCGGAGAAACAGTATATATAACAGTATAAAATCTTCGTCCAGTTCAAGGTGCGTAATCGCTGTTCTGATATCCAGAATCTGTTTTCGGTAAGAGACAATAGCAGCAACATTATTAACAAAATAAGTTACAAATAATGTGAAAAGAACCCACAAAATAGCACAGTTGGTTAGGAGCCCATAAAACAGCAGCCATAGATATTGTTGTCCTTCATCACTTTTTGTCACTCACCACAGTTGATACTGAATAAGATTATTTCCAGTTCAACTTTCCACCATATTGGATATATCTTCCATCTGTCTGTGTGTGTTACAGTGTAGCCCATAGACTTAATATATGTTCAACATGTTGGTGTTTTTCAGTTTGTATAATACATGAATCTTTGATTTACAAGCATTCAGATATGCATCTGGCATTACTTCATGTTCCCCCAGTCTGATAATGTTGGAGCTAACCGTTTGTTGCCTTAGGCTTTTCCTATGGATTTACTAGTATGTAGTATGAGCTTCCATCCTCTACTTCCCCCTCAAACTCTGGGTCCAACGAGGCTAGCTTACAGAAGCAGCCCCAAGCAGATTCCCTCTGTCAATCATGTGATTCACCAGCCACGTGATGCATCATACATACCATAAAAGCTAACCGATGAATTCACCATGTTTTACACACATCCACCATCACTGTATTATGTGTATTCATTCTTTCCTCATATGGAGGCTTCTTCTCTGTGCTTCACTCCTAGAAAAAGGTCACTACCTAGAACCATAAAGGGTTCTGTGTCTGTCACTGTAGATCAGAGATCTGTTTTTGTTCTAGGTCAAACCCTTTCACCCAACTCAAAGAACCCTTTAAGAACCATTTGGTAAAAAGAGTGTACTTCTCAACTAAATCTCGAATTTCGAACTTCTCTTTTCAGTGAGGGAGTGATCAATGAAGCTTTACAATATGGCGGGGTATAAAAGGGTATCCGATTTACAGTCGGTCTGCTGACATTTCAGGGTTGACCTTTAGAATAAAAACTCCACATTAGACAAAGCTCCGTGTGACTGGGACAATATTAATAAATGAATTTGGCGCACTGTGTGAATTTTAAAAGTCCATTAACTTTGCCTGTCTCTCTGCATATCAACTACATGTTCATTGTTCTCCTCTGACTAGCTAATTGCCATACAGAATGGGGATCGTGGCTATAAAATTGGCCATTTAGAAATGCACAGAGGTCCCTAGGTGCACCTCGCCGGTATATGAGCCTCTCTCAAAATATATAAGATGAAGGGGAAAATGGTCTACAAGGGCAAGCAACTGTGTGCAACACTGAATATTCAGACCAAAGTTATCAAGCGAGAGGAAGAGAGAGAGTTCGAATCCCTTTGAGCTAATTTCCCCGTTTGTCCCTCCAAATCACCGGGAATCAACAAAAAGTAATTTAAGGTAAAAGAACACAACTTAAGATGATAATGAAGGTGATAAGGGTATTTTGTCTTCCTGTTGTGTTACAGTACCTACCGGTAATGAATGTTGGTGTAATTTCCCTTTTAACAGCATTGACGGGCCGCATTTTACACATAAACCATTTCGTGGGACCTACTTGCGAGCCACTAAAGCCGATGGGAATGACCAGTGCACCGGTGTTGTATCGAGGTGCATGCCGACCTAAGGCTCAGTGGTCAGCTGTAGCCTATCAGTGTCGCCGGAGTTAGCTAGTAATGTTATATTTCAAATAGGTTGGCAGCGTACACAAGACATAACTAATATTAGTACCCATCTAGATGTCACCATGATATAGTTTATTAGTCAGTGGGGAGAGCATGAATGGCAACAAGACCGAAACACAGTGACCTCTTCAACCCTGCGTGATTCAGTTCACTTGGCTCTCAGCTGTGCAACATACACTCAGTAGTTTATTAGGTAAAAACAGCCCAATACAAGAAAATGGTTAGCACCTACAGACAATGAGTTACAGGGCTGTGACTTGCTATATGAAGCAGGCAGACAGGGATTCGATTCAACGTCTAAATGGGAAAAACTAATGACCTAAGTGACTTTGAGCATGGTATGATCATCGGTGCCAGGCGCGTCGGTTCCATTATCTCAGAAACAGCCGGCATCCTGGGATTTTTATCCACGAAGTGTCAATGGTTTACCGAGAATGCTGCGACAAAGTAATAATAACATCCAGTCAGCGGCAGTCCTGTGTGCGAAAAGAGCTTGTTGATGAGAACGATGGAAGGAAAATGTCAAGAATAGGGCAAGGTAACAGGCAAAAAACGTCTCAGTATAACAGGGATGTACAGAACGGCATCTCGGAACGCACAACTCGTTGGCCCTTGTCACGGATGGGCTATTGCAGCAGACAACCACACCCGGTTCCACTCCTATCAGCTAAAAACAAGATGAAGAGGCTCCAGTGGGCAAGCGACCTGGACAGTTGAGGAGTGGAAAAACATTGCCTGATCCGCCAAATTCCAGTTCCTGTTACGTCATGCTGATGACTTAGTCAGGATTTGGTGTAAGCAGCATCCATGGCCCCATCCTGCCTGGTGTCAACGGTACAGGCTTGTGGCAGGGGGTGTAATGGTTTGAGGAATGTTTTTCTGGCACACGTTAGGTCCCTTGATACCAATTGAGCAATGTTTGACCGCCACAGTGTATCTGAACATTGTTGCTGACCAGGTGAATCCCTCCATGGCTTCAGGGAGGTCCAACACGGTACAAGTTGGGTGTACCCAATAATCTGGCCACTGAGTGTATGTCAGCCTTTTACAGGCCAGGAGTACCAGTACACTCTTTCCCCGCTAACCATTTGTTTAATTTAAAGAACATCATGCCATATAATGTTACAGTATTTGTATACCTGTTCACTTTACCAGTAGTATAGATCTATTTATAGTATATTTTGGTAGAACAGAAAGAAAATTAAATGTAAAATATTCCGTGGTATTGTGTAAGCTAAAGCAATTTTTTATTACTTAGCAAGTGTTTGAGTTAGGTGTGTCTATTTCTATTTGTTCAATGCCTCAATTGATTTCATAAACTATATTTGAGTTGATGAACCCTGAAGATGGGACACAGTACATGACAAGGTGGCCCAGAGGAAGGCAGCTCTTCTCAAGCACTTCATTGCCCCGCTCACTACATTTTAATGAAGACCTCTAGTGGGGTAAGTAAACATACACACACAAAACACCTGCTTGATACTGTATGTCCCTAGTCACCTGTCTTTTTACCCACTGAGTAACAGCCCTGGTGCTCTGTCTCTCAGTATATTCATTCATTTTATGTGCTTGTCATAGTTAAGGTTGAGAAGAGATAACAAATGAGAACTGAGGAGGATTGTTACAAGGCCCCCTGAGGAACACCTGATGCTGCTCTGACTTCTCCCTCCTGGATGCTCTCCTACCCAAACTCTCCCTTTTGGTCTGTCTCTCAGCACACCCTACACAGAAACACAATATAGGTATTAGATTAGTGTTGTAATGATGCTCTCGGTTACATATCTGTTACTCCTATTCTCAATGATGTTGTTAATGTTGTTAACAATTTGAATACATGTATTTTATGTACAAATGCATTGTTTTACTGACATTTAGATTTCAGGGAGAATTTCAATATACATTTATAGCATTATCATAGCATTATTATATTACCAGAGTTGCCATCTCAATACTCAAATTTTGCTTTAGAGCAGAGATGCTTTAACCTCCCGGGATGAAATTTGACAACATACGGTGATTGCTACATAAATAGTCATATTAAACATTCATTAAAATACAAGTGTCTCACATGTTTCGAAAGCCTAGAATCTTGCTAATCCAACTGCGTTGTCAGATTTAAAAAAGGATTTACTGTGAAAGAATACGATACGATTATCTGAGGATAGAGCCCCATAAAAAAACAACTATTTCAACCAGCACAGGCGTAACAAAATCACAAACTGCAATAAAATAAATTGGTTACCTTTGACGATCTTCCTCTGTTTGCAATCCCAATGCTCATTGTTACACAATGAATGGTCTTTTGCTTGATCAAATCCATTTTTATAGCCTAACACGAAACATTTTGTGAACAGCTTGTGTCGTGAATTCTGTCTCATTCCATTTTCGATGACACACTCGAGGTAAATACACACACAAAATGTGACTTTTCCAAAACGTGACTTTTCAAACCTGATGGGTCATTGCGTGGGACGTATTGACTGATAGAAACCAATTTGAAGACAACAAGTAATGACATCGTTGTGCACCAATGATTTGCCCGCTGTTTCGTTGATTGACTGTATTTTAACCAAATGACCACTGATCGTCTTGAAATCTAGCTGGGTAGATAGCCAATGAGCTGAGGTAAACAGCAATATGTAATGTTTATGTGTTGGAAGACCAACCCATGTAAACTCCGGTGTAAAGAGGGTCATTCGCCATTAAAGTTTCATGCCGGAAGGAGCAACGTATGTTGCGCACAGCATTGTTTTGGTAAAGTGGATATTCAGCTGTTTATATAACAATAATTATGGCGACTAAGTCAGGGAAAGCTAAATCTAAGTCTAGATATACAGATGTACACACAATTTTAGAAGAAATTGATCGAGGACATTTAATTTAGAAATTCCCAAATGGAGGAATATTTTTTGAAAGGAAAGGACATTGTTTTGGACTGGTAAGTTCTTCTCATGCCGTTGTTTGAAATTAATAATATAAAATATTATTTGTGAAATGAAATAGCCTATTTGAGACTGTTGAGGCGAGGGCAGGCCCACAACAATGGCCAAGGTAAAATGGAGACCGTAGATACAGCTTGTCTGTTGTAATATAATAGAGACAGTAGATCAAGCTTAAATGTCATATTATAAATGAGACAGTAGATCTAGCAGGTCTATAATAATATATTCAACCATAGAGAACTATGTTCCCTGTACTCTTATATATATATGTTTATTATACCTGTTGATCCAGGGCTCATATGTGAAACTATTCTAACTGAACATTTTCTTTCACAGTGACACTGACTCCAAATGGGAGCCCCCAGTGCCAAGGTGTCCATCCCCCACTGAAGCTGGTTCATCCAGCTCCTGCCACAAGTGGTGTTCATCTGCCCAAATGTATTTCTGCAGGCATGGATGTGCTATGGCACGTGGCATCAGCAACATAATATTGTGAAGAGGACTGAGGGTCTTCCAAATATTGAAAGTGTTATTTTGTAAATGTATTTATTCATTTTTTTCATGTTTTTTTTCTCCATTTTTTGGGGGGGGTGTGTTAGAATACCATTTTGGTATTTTGAATATAGTTATGCCATTCAAAATGTATAACTTCACCAATTTGGCCACTTGGGTACATTTGGGCTACTTGTGTGGGACACCTGGGTGACTTCATGATAAATGTCATTTTGGAAGTTATCATTCTGAAACTTTGCACCAGTACTGTTGCCCTCTTATGTTTTTCACTGAAATTGTCCCCATCATCCTATATGAATGTTTGTTTTATCTTGTTCATTTTAAAGATGACGATACAACAATTTTAAAAAATCATATGATTTACAGAACTTGATTTACAGAATCACTTTGAAGATTCAAAATATTTTTATTGTGAAATAAGACAAATATCCAGAAAACTTGAGCGTGCATAACTATTCACCCGCCCCAAAGTCAATACTTTGTAGAGCCACCTTTTGCAGCAATTACAACTGCAAGTATTTTGGGATATGTCTCTGTAACCTTGGCACATCTAGCCACTGAGAGTTTTGCCCATTATTCAATGAAAACTGCTCCAGCTCCTTCAAGTTGGATGGGTTCTGCTGGTGTACAGCAATCTTTAAGTCATGCCACAGATTCTCAATTGGATTGAGATTTGGGCTTTGACCTGGCCATTCCAAGACATTTAAATGTTTCCACTTAAACAACTCAAGTGTAGCTTTAAAATCAAATCAAATCAAATTTTATTTGTCACATACACATGGTTAGCAGATGTTAGTGCGAGTGTAGCGAAATGCTTGTGCTTCTAGTTCCGACAATGCAGTAATAACCAACAAGTAATCTAGCTAACAATTCCAAAACTACTACCTTATAGACACAAGTGTAAGGGGATAAAGAATATGTACATAAAGATATATGAAATAGTGATGGTACAGAGCGGCATAGGCAAGATACAGTAGATGGTATTGAGTGCAGTATATACATATGAGATGAGTATGTAAACAAAGTGGCATAGTTAAAGTGGTTAGTGATACATGTATTACCTAAGGATGCAGTAGATGATAGAGTACAGTATATACGTATACATATGAGATGAATAATGTAGGGTATGTAAACATTATATTAGGTAGCATTGTTTAAAGTGGCTAGTGATATATTTTACATCATTTCCCATCAATTCCCATTATTAAAGTGGCTGGAGTTGAGTCAGTGTGTTGGCAGCAGCCACTCAATGTTAGTGGTGGCTATTTAACAGTCTGATGGCCTTGAGATAGAAGCTGTTTTTCAGTCTCTCGGTCCCAGCTTTAATGCATCTGTACTGACCTCGCCTTCTGGATGATAAGCGGGGTGAACAGGCAGTGGCTCGGGTGGTTGTTGTCCTTGATGATCTTTATGGCCTTCCTGTGACATCGGGTGGTGTAGGTGTCCTGGAGGGCAGGTAGTTTGCCCCCGGTGATGCGTTGTGCAGACCTCACTATCCTCTAGAGAGCCTTATGGTTGTGGGCGGAGCAGTTGCCGTACCAGGCGGTGATACAGCCCGACAGGATGCTCTCGATTGTGCATCTGTAGAAGTTTGTGAGTGCTTTTGGTGACAAGCCAAATTTCTTCAGCCTCCTGAGGTTGAAGAGGCGCTGCTGCGCCTTCTTCACGATGCTGTCTGTGTGGGTGGACCAATTCAGTTTGTCTGTGATGTGTACGCCGAGGAACTTAAAACTTACTACCCTCTCCACTACTGTTCCATCGATGTGGATAGGGGGGTGTTCCCTCTGCTGTTTCCTGAAGTCCACAATCATCTCCCTAGTTTTGTTGACGTTGAGTGTGAGGTTCTTTTCCTGACACCACACTCCGAGGGCCCTCACCTCCTCCCTGTAGGCCGTCTCGTCGTTGTTGGTAATCAAGCCTACCACTGTTGTGTCGTCCGCAAACTTGATGATTGAGTTGGAGGCGTGCGTGGCCACGCAGTCGTGGGTGAACAGGCAGTACAGGAGAGGGCTCAGAACGCACCCCTGTGGGGCCCCAGTGTTGAGGATCAGCGGGGTGGAGATGTTGTTGCCTACCCTCACCACCTGGGGGCGGCCCGTCAGGAAGTCCAGTACCCAGTTGCACAGGGCGGGGTCGAGACCCAGGGTCTCGAGCTTGATGACCAGCTTGGAGGGCACTATGGTGTTAAATACCGAGCTGTAGTCGATGAACAGCATTCTCACGTAGGTATTCCTCTTGTCCAGATGGGTTAGGGCAGTGTGCAGTGTGGTTGAGATTGCATCGTCTGTGGACCTATTTGGGCGGTAAGCAAATTGGAGTCGGTCTAGGGTGTCAGGTAGGGTGGAGGTGATATGGTCCTTGACTAGTCTCTCAAAGCACTTCATGATGACGGAAGTGAGTGCTAAGGGGCGGTAGTCGTTTAGCTCAGTTACCTTAGCTTTCTTGGGAACAGGAACAATGGTGGCCTTCTTGAAGCATGTGGGAACAACAGACTGGGATAGGGATTGATTGAATATGTCCGTAAACACACCAGCCAGCTGGTCTGCGCATGCTCTGAGGGCGCGGCTGGGGATGCCGTCTGGGCCTGCAGCCTTGCGACGGTTGACACGTTTAAATGTTTTCCTCACGTCGGCTGCAGTGAATGAGAGTCCGCCTGTTTTAGTTGCGGGCCGTGTCAGTGGCACTGTATTGTCCTCAAAGCGGGCAAAAAAGTTATTTAGTCTGTTTGGGAGCAAGACATCCTGGTCCGTGACGGGGCTGGTTTCTTTTTGTAATCCGTGATTGACTGTAGACCCTGCCACATACCTCTTGTGTCTGAGCCGTTGAATTGAGATTCTACTTTGTCTCTATACTGACGCTTAGCTTGTTTGATTGCCTTGCGGAGGGAATAGTTACACTGTTTGTATTCGGTCATGTTTCCAGTCACCTTGCCCTGATTAAAAGTTTCAGTTTCACGCGAATGCTGCCATCAATCCACGGTTTCTGGTTTGGGAATGTTTTAATCGTTGCTATGGGAACGACATCTTCAACGCATGTTCTAATGAACTCGCACACCGAATCAGCGTATTCGTCAATGTTGTTGTCTGACGCAATACGGAACATATCCCAGTCCACGTGATGGAAGCAGGCTTGGAGTGTGGAATCAGATTGGTCGGACCAGCGTTGAACAGACCTCAGCGCGGGAGCTTCTTGTTTTAGTTTCTGTCTGTAGGCAGGGATCAACAAAATGGAGTCGTGGTCAGCTTTTCCGAAAGGAGAGCGCGGCAGGGCCTTATATGCATCGCGGAAGTTGGAATAGCAATGATCCAAGGTTTTTCCAGCCCTGGTTGCGCAATCGATATGCTGATAAAATTTAGGGAGTCTTGTTTTCAGATTAGCCTTGTTAAAATCCCCAGCTACAATGAATGCAGCCTCCGGATATATGGATTCCAGTTTGCAAAGAGTCAAATAAAGTTCGTTCAGAGCTATCGATGTGTCTGCTTGGGGGGGGAATATATACGGCTGTGATTATAATCGAAGAGAATTCCCTTGGTAGATAATGCGGTCGACATTTGATTGTGAGGAATTCTATATCAGGTGAACAGAAGGACTTGAGTTCCTGTATGTTGTTGTGGCCACACCACGTCACGTTAACCATAAAGCATACGCCCCCGCCCCTCCTCTTACCAGAAAGATGTTTGTTTCTGTCGGCACGATGCGTGGAGAAACCAGCTGGCTGCACCGACTCTGATAATGTCTCTCCAGTGAGCCATGTTTCCGTGAAGCAAAGAACGTTACAGTCTCTGATGTCCCTCTGGAATGCTACCCTTGCTCGGATTTCATCAACCTTGTTGTCAAGAGACTGGACATTGGCGAGGAGAATGCTAGGGAGTGGTGCCCGTCTCCGGAGTCTGACCAGAAGACCACTTCGTTTTCCCCTTTTTCGAAGTCATTTTTTGGGGTAGCCGGCTGGGATCCATTCCGTTGTCCTGGGTGAAAGGCAGAACACAGGATCCGCTTCGCGAAAGTCATATTCTTGGTCGTACTGATGGTGAGTTGACGCTGCTCTTATGTTCAGTAGTTCTTCTCGACTGTATGTAATGAAACCTAAGATGACCTCGGGTACCAGTGTAAGAAATAACACGTAAAAAAAACAAAAAACTGCATAGTTTCCTAGGAACGCGAAGCGAGGCGGCCATCTCTGTCGGCGCCGGAATTTAGCAGTATGCTTAGGGAAATTGTCCTGCTGGAAGGTGAACGTCCGTCCCAGTCTCAAATCTCTGGAAGACTGAAACAGGTTTCCCTTAAGGACTTCCCTGTATTTAGCACCATCCATCATTCCTTCAATTCTGACCAGTTTCCCAGTCCCTGCCGATGAAAACAATCCCCACAGAATGATGCTGCCACCACCATGCTTCACTGTGGGGATGATGTTCTCAGTGTGATGAGAGGTGTTAGGTTTGTGCCAGACAGGTTTCCTTGATGGCCAAAAAGCTTCATTTTAGTCTCATCTGACCAAATACTTATTTTCCACCATAATTTGCAAATAAATTCATTAAAAATCCTACAATGTGATTTTCTGGATTTTTTTTCTCATTTTGTCTGTCATTGTTGAAGTGTACCTATGATGAAAATTACAGTGGGAGAACTTGCACAATTGGTGGCTGACTAAATACTTTTTTGCCCCACTGTATGTGACTCACCACCTGGATTCGGTCTTATGTAGCAAAATGTGAAATGGTGTTTTTTTTACAATGGATACAAGTAGAGACTCAGAGTTACAAAATGGTATATCATCCACTGTATTTGAGGAACAATGGGAAAATAATTCTGCTTTGAAAATCGCATTTGAATGTTTTCGTATCTAGTGAAAAGTTCTTTGTCTATACCCATTCAGCATCGTTCACACCCTCTAAAGCTTTAGCCCCGTCCATCTCATTTCGCTCTCTGAGCGCACACTTGACGCTCTGGCCGATGATTTGTTTACCTCTGGATAACATGAAAACAGCCTATCCAGCTCGGCTGGCAACAATTCCATTATGCTTTTTTGCAGACTTTTACTGACACCGGCCATATTCAAAGGGTGTTGTACACACATAACATTAGCTAACGAGCCAGCCAGCTAATGTTAGCTAGTTAAACATCAATGAACAACGTGCCAACAATGAACAAATTGCCAACAATGCCTAACATTAAGCTCTAACTAGAAAAGCAAACAGCTCTGGGAAAACTAATAATAACGTTCGCTAGGGAGCCAGCCAGCTAACGTTAGTTAGCTAGCTAAAGGTACACTTTAGCTTAAGACATATAACTAGCTAGCTAGGTAAACAATGAACCTTCCTATGTAAACAGTGTTTAAGATCACACACATCACATAACATTAGCTAACGAGCCAGCCAGCTAACAGTAGCTAGTTAAACAACAATAAACAAAGTGCCAACAATGCCACAATGCTGGGAGCTAACCAACCAGGTCCAATGTTAGCTATCTAACAATAGGCTCTAACTACAAAAGCAAATGGCTCATTGAAACGCATAATAACGTCAGCTATAGGGAGCACCTGTTTGTAGACCTGCACCAGGCTGGGAAGACTGAATCTGCAATAGGTAAGCAGCTTGGTTTGAGGAAATCAACTGTGGGAGCAATTATTAGGAAATGGAAGACATACAAGACCACTGATAATCTCCCTCGATCTGGGGCTCCACGCAAGATCTCACCCCGTGGGGTCAAAATGATCACAAGAACGTTGAGCAAAAATCCCAGAACCACACGGGGGACCTAGTGAATGACCTGCAGAGAGCTGGGACCAAAGTAACAAGGCCTCTACCATCAGTAACACACTACGCCGCCAGGTCCTCAAACCCTGCAGTGCCA
Organism: Oncorhynchus nerka; assembly: GCF_034236695.1. Classification (NCBI taxonomy): domain Eukaryota; kingdom Metazoa; phylum Chordata; class Actinopteri; order Salmoniformes; family Salmonidae; genus Oncorhynchus; species Oncorhynchus nerka. The sequence goes on from NC_088407.1 coordinate 39,053,573, forward strand.
AACGTGTCCCCCTGCTTAAGCCAGTACATATCCAGGCCGGTCTGAAGTTTGCTAGAGAGCATTTGGATGATCCAGAAGAAGATTGGGAGAATGTCATATGGTCAGATGAAACCAAAATATAACTTTTGGTAAAACCTCAACTCGTCGTGTTTGGAGGACAAAGAATGCTGAGTTGCATCCAAAGAACACCATACCTACTGTGAAGCATGGGGTGGAAACATCATGCTTTGGGGCTGTTTTTCTGCAAAGGGACCAGGAGGACTGGTGTAAAGGAAAGAATGCATGGGGCCATGTATCGTGAGATTTTGAGTGAAAACCTCCTTCCATCAGCAAGGGCATTGAAGATGACATGTGGCTGGGTCTTTCAGCATGACAATGATCCCAAACACACCTCCCGGGCAACGAAGGAGTGGCTTTGTAAGAAGCATTTCAAGGTCCTTCAAGTGGCTTAACCAGTCTCCTTATCTCAACCCCATAGAAAATCTTTGGAGGGAGTTGAAAGTCTGAGAGAGGTTCTTGAAAGTCTGTTTCCCAGCAACAGCCCCAAAACATCACTGCTCTAGAGGAGATCTGCATGGAGGAATGGGCCAAAATACCAGCAACAGTGTGTGAAAACCTTGTGAAGACTTACAGAAAACGTTTGACCTCTGTCATTGCCAACAAAGGGTATATAACAAAGTATTGAGATAAACTTTTGTTATTGACCAAATTCTTATTTTCCTCCATAATTTGCAAATAAATTCATTAAAAATCCTACAATGTGATTTTCTGGATATTTTTTTCCTCATTTTGTCTGTCATAGTTGAAGTGATGATAAAGAAGATAAAAATGATAAAATGAAGAAAATTTTTAATTTTATTTTAATCCATAGAGACGTGAAGGAGAAGCTCGTCGGATGTTGATCTCTTCAGGCCTCATCTTTTTAAGTGGGAGAACTTGCACAATTGGTGGCTGACTAAATACTTTTTTTGCACCACTGTATATATATATATATATATATATATATACGGTACAGTCACATGGAGTATTTGAAAACAAGAACATGATCAAATTAAATTTTTGGTATTTTATATGCGTGTATGTATGTATGTATGTATATATATACATTTACATTACATTTACATTTAAGTCATTTAGCAGACGCTCTTATCCAGAGCGACTTACAAATTGGTGCTTTCACCTTATGACATCCAGTGGAACAGCCACTTTACAATAGTGCATCTAGGTCTTTTAAGGGGGAGAAGGATTACTTTATCCTATCCTAGGTATTCCTTAAAGAGGTGGGGTTTCAGGTGTCTCCGGAAGGTGGTGATTGACTCCGCTGTCCTGGCGTCGTGAGGGAGTTTGTTCCACCATTGGGGGCCAGAGCAGCGAACAGTTTTGACTGGGCTGAGCGGGAACTGTACTTCCTCAGTGGTAGGGAGGCGAGCAGGCCAGAGGTGGATGAACGCAGTGCCCTTGTTTGGGTGTAGGGCCTGATCAGAGCCTGGAGGTACTGAGGTGCCGTTCCCCTCACAGCTCCGTAGGCAAGCACCATGGTCTTGTAGCGGATGCGAGCTTCAACTGGAAGCCAGTGGAGAGAGCGGAGGAGCGGGGTGACGTGAGAGAACTTGGGAAGGTTGAACACCAGACGGGCTGCGGCGTTCTGGATGAGTTGTAGGGGTTTAATGGCACAGGCCGGGAGCCCAGCCAACAGCGAGTTGCAGTAATCCAGACGGGAGATGACAAGTGCCTGGATTAGGACCTGCGCCGCTTCCTGTGTGAGGCAGGGTCGTACTCTGCGGATGTTGTAGAGCATGAACCTACAGGAACGGGCCACCGCCTTGATGTTATTTGAGAACGACAGGGTGTTGTCCAGGATCACGCCAAGGTTCTTAGCGCTCTGGGACGAGGACACAATGGAGTTGTCAACCGTGATGGCGAGATCATGGAACGGGCAGTCCTTCCCGGGAGGAAGAGTAGCTCCGTCTTGCCGAGGTTCAGCTTGAGGTGATGATCCGTCATCCACACTGATATGTCTGCCAGACATGCAGAGATGCGATTCGCCACCTGGTCGTCAGAAGGGGGAAAGGAGAAGATTAATTGTGTGTCGTCTGCATAGCAATGATAGGAGAGACCATGTGAGGTTATGACAGAGCCAAGTGACTTGGTGTATAGCGAGAATAGGAGAGGGCCTAGAACAGAGCCCTGGGGACACCAGTGGTGAGAGCACGTGGTGAGGAGCCACCGGATTCTCGCCACGCCACCTGGTAGGAAGCGACCTGTCAGGTAGGACGCGGTTAATCCAACATATGTATGTATGTGTATATATATGTGTATGTATGTATGTATGTGTATATATATGTGTATGTATGTATGTATGTGTATATATATGTGTATGTATGTATGTGTATATATATGTGTATGTATGTATGTGTATATATATGTGTATGTATGTATGTGTGTGTGTGTGTATGTATGTATGTATGTGTATGTATGTATGTATTTATTTTATGTGTATGTATGTATTTATTTTATGTTTGTATGTGTGTGTGTTTACAAGGCACTGATGAAAAGATTAGATTAGATTAGATTTTAAATGAGCTCTAATTCAAACATATAATGATATATATTTGATACAATTACCCCTTAAAATCTGTTGTTATAAAATCACTTCTCATTGTGTGCATTTCAAGGTTTCATAAATATAAAACTAACTAGTTAATGTTTCTCGGACAAATAAACTATAGAGTTTCCTATTTAAGACAAAACCAGAAAGATGTTTGTTTCTGTCGGCACGATGCGTGGAGAAACCAGCTGGCTGCACCGACTCTGATAATGTCTCTCCAGTGAGCCATGTTTCCGTGAAGCAAAGAACGTTACAGTCTCTGATGTCCCTCTGGAATGCTACCCTTGCTCGGATTTCATCAACCTTGTTGTCAAGAGACTGGACATTGGCGAGGAGAATGCTAGGGAGTGGTGCCCGTCTCCGGAGTCTGACCAGAAGACCACTTCGTTTTCCCCTTTTTCGAAGTCATTTTTTGGGGTAGCCGGCTGGGATCCATTCCGTTGTCCTGGGTGAAAGGCAGAACACAGGATCCGCTTCGCGAAAGTCATATTCTTGGTCGTACTGATGGTGAGTTGACGCTGCTCTTATGTTCAGTAGTTCTTCTCGACTGTATGTAATGAAACCTAAGATGACCTCGGGTACCAGTGTAAGAAATAACACGTAAAAAAAACAAAAAACTGCATAGTTTCCTAGGAACGCGAGCGAGGCGGCCATCTCTGTCGGCGCCGAATTTAGCAGTATGCTTAGGGAAATTGTCCTGCTGGAAGGTGAACGTCCGTCCCAGTCTCAAATCTCTGGAAGACTGAAACAGGTTTCCCTTAAGGACTTCCTGTATTTAGCACCATCCATCATTCCTTCAATTCTGACCAGTTTCCCAGTCCCTGCCGATGAAAACAATCCCCACAGAATGATGCTGCCACCACCATGCTTCACTGTGGGGATGATGTTCTCAGGGTGATGAGAGGTGTTAGGTTTGTGCCAGACAGGTTTCCTTGATGGCCAAAAAGCTTCATTTTAGTCTCATCTGACCAAATACTTATTTTCCACCATAATTTGCAAATAAATTCATTAAAAATCCTACAATGTGATTTTCTGGATTTTTTTTCTCATTTTGTCTGTCATTGTTGAAGTGTACCTATGATGAAAATTACAGTGGGAGAACTTGCACAATTGGTGGCTGACTAAATACTTTTTTGCCCCACTGTATGTGACTCACCACCTGGATTCGGTCTTATGTAGCAAAATGTGAAATGGTGTTTTTTTACAATGGATACAAGTAGAGACTCAGAGTTACAAAATGGTATATCATCCACTGTATTTGAGGAACAATGGGAAAATAATTCTGCTTTGAAAATCGCATTTGAATGTTTTCGTATCTAGTGAAAAGTTCTTTGTCTATACCCATTCAGCATCGTTCACACCCTCTAAAGCTTTAGCCCCGTCCATCTCATTTCGCTCTCTGAGCGCACACTTGACGCTCTGGCCGATGATTTGTTTACCTCTGGATAACATGAAAACAGCCTATCCAGCTCGGCTGGCAACAATTCCATTATGCTTTTTTGCAGACTTTTACTGACACCGGCCATATTCAAAGGGTGTTGTACACACATAACATTAGCTAACGAGCCAGCCAGCTAATGTTAGCTAGTTAAACATCAATGAACAACGTGCCAACAATGAACAAATTGCCAACAATGCCTAACATTAAGCTCTAACTAGAAAAGCAAACAGCTCTGGGAAAACTAATATTAACGTTCGCTAGGGAGCCAGCCAGCTAACGTTAGTTAGCTAGCTAAAGGTACACTTTAGCTTAAGACATATAACTAGCTAGCTAGGTAAACAATGAACCTTCCTATGTAAACAGTGTTTAAGATCACACACACATCACATAACATTAGCTAACGAGCCAGCCAGCTAACAGTAGCTAGTTAAACAACAATAAACAAAGTGCCAACAATGCCACAATGCTGGGAGCTAACCAACCAGGTCCAATGTTAGCTATCTAACAATAGGCTCTAACTACAAAAGCAAATGGCTCATTGAAACGCATAATAACGTCAGCTATAGGGAGCACCTGTTTGTAGACCTGCACCAGGCTGGGAAGACTGAATCTGCAATAGGTAAGCAGCTTGGTTTGAGGAAATCAACTGTGGGAGCAATTATTAGGAAATGGAAGACATACAAGACCACTGATAATCTCCCTCGATCTGGGGCTCCACGCAAGATCTCACCCCGTGGGGTCAAAATGATCACAAGAACGTTGAGCAAAAATCCCAGAACCACACGGGGGGACCTAGTGAATGACCTGCAGAGAGCTGGGACCAAAGTAACAAGGCCTCTACCATCAGTAACACACTACGCCGCCAGGTCCTCAAACCCTGCAGTGCCAGACGTGTCCCCCTGCTTAAGCCAGTACATATCCAGGCCGGTCTGAAGTTTGCTAGAGAGCATTTGGATGATCCAGATGAAGATTGGGAGAATGTCATATGGTCAGATGAAACCAAAATATAACTTTTTGGTAAAACCTCAACTCGTCGTGTTTGGAGGACAAAGAATGCTGAGTTGCATCCAAAGAACACCATACCTACTGTGAAGCATGGGGGTGGAAACATCATGCTTTGGGGCTGTTTTTCTGCAAAGGGACCAGGAGGACTGGTGTAAAGGAAAGAATGCATGGGGCCATGTATCGTGAGATTTTGAGTGAAAACCTCCTTCCATCAGCAAGGGCATTGAAGATGACATGTGGCTGGGTCTTTCAGCATGACAATGATCCCAAACACACCTCCCGGGCAACGAAGGAGTGGCTTTGTAAGAAGCATTTCAAGGTCCTTCAAGTGGCTTAACCAGTCTCCTTATCTCAACCCCATAGAAAATCTTTGGAGGGAGTTGAAAGTCTGAGAGAGGTTCTTGAAAGTCTGTTTCCCAGCAACAGCCCCAAAACATCACTGCTCTAGAGGAGATCTGCATGGAGGAATGGGCCAAAATACCAGCAACAGTGTGTGAAAACCTTGTGAAGACTTACAGAAAACGTTTGACCTCTGTCATTGCCAACAAAGGGTATATAACAAAGTATTGAGATAAACTTTTGTTATTGACCAAATTCTTATTTTCCTCCATAATTTGCAAATAAATTCATTAAAAATCCTACAATGTGATTTTCTGGATATTTTTTTCCTCATTTTGTCTGTCATAGTTGAAGTGATGATAAAGAAGATAAAAATGATAAAATGAAGAAAATTTTTAATTTTATTTTAATCCATAGAGACGTGAAGGAGAAGCTCGTCGGATGTTGATCTCTTCAGGCCTCATCTTTTTAAGTGGGAGAACTTGCACAATTGGTGGCTGACTAAATACTTTTTTTGCACCACTGTATATATCTATATATATATATATATATATCTATATATATATATATATATATATATATACGGTACAGTCACATGGAGTATTTGAAAACAAGAACATGATCAAATTAAATTTTTGGTATTTTATATGCGTGTATGTATGTATGTATGTATATATATACATTTACATTACATTTACATTTAAGTCATTTAGCAGACGCTCTTATCCAGAGCGACTTACAAATTGGTGCTTTCACCTTATGACATCCAGTGGAACAGCCACTTTACAATAGTGCATCTAGGTCTTTTAAGGGGGGAGAAGGATTACTTTATCCTATCCTAGGTATTCCTTAAAGAGGTGGGGTTTCAGGTGTCTCCGGAAGGTGGTGATTGACTCCGCTGTCCTGGCGTCGTGAGGGAGTTTGTTCCACCATTGGGGGGCCAGAGCAGCGAACAGTTTTGACTGGGCTGAGCGGGAACTGTACTTCCTCAGTGGTAGGGAGGCGAGCAGGCCAGAGGTGGATGAACGCAGTGCCCTTGTTTGGGTGTAGGGCCTGATCAGAGCCTGGAGGTACTGAGGTGCCGTTCCCCTCACAGCTCCGTAGGCAAGCACCATGGTCTTGTAGCGGATGCGAGCTTCAACTGGAAGCCAGTGGAGAGAGCGGAGGAGCGGGGTGACGTGAGAGAACTTGGGAAGGTTGAACACCAGACGGGCTGCGGCGTTCTGGATGAGTTGTAGGGGTTTAATGGCACAGGCCGGGAGCCCAGCCAACAGCGAGTTGCAGTAATCCAGACGGGAGATGACAAGTGCCTGGATTAGGACCTGCGCCGCTTCCTGTGTGAGGCAGGGTCGTACTCTGCGGATGTTGTAGAGCATGAACCTACAGGAACGGGCCACCGCCTTGATGTTATTTGAGAACGACAGGGTGTTGTCCAGGATCACGCCAAGGTTCTTAGCGCTCTGGGACGAGGACACAATGGAGTTGTCAACCGTGATGGCGAGATCATGGAACGGGCAGTCCTTCCCCGGGAGGAAGAGTAGCTCCGTCTTGCCGAGGTTCAGCTTGAGGTGATGATCCGTCATCCACACTGATATGTCTGCCAGACATGCAGAGATGCGATTCGCCACCTGGTCGTCAGAAGGGGGAAAGGAGAAGATTAATTGTGTGTCGTCTGCATAGCAATGATAGGAGAGACCATGTGAGGTTATGACAGAGCCAAGTGACTTGGTGTATAGCGAGAATAGGAGAGGGCCTAGAACAGAGCCCTGGGGGACACCAGTGGTGAGAGCACGTGGTGAGGAGACGGATTCTCGCCACGCCACCTGGTAGGAGCGACCTGTCAGGTAGGACGCAATCCAACATATGTATGTATGTGTATATATATGTGTATGTATGTATGTATGTGTATATATATGTGTATGTATGTATGTATGTGTATATATATGTGTATGTATGTATGTGTATATATATGTGTATGTATGTATGTGTATATATATGTGTATGTATGTATGTGTGTGTGTGTGTATGTATGTATGTATGTGTATGTATGTATGTATTTATTTTATGTGTATGTATGTATTTATTTTATGTTTGTATGTGTGTGTGTTTACAAGGCACTGATGAAAAGATTAGATTAGATTAGATTTTAAATGAGCTCTAATTCAAACATATAATGATATATATTTGATACAATTACCCCTTAAAATCTGTTGTTATAAAATCACTTCTCATTGTGTGCATTTCAAGGTTTCATAAATATAAAACTAACTAGTTAATGTTTCTCGGACAAATAAACTATAGAGTTTCCTATTTAAGACAAAACACACAATTTGTAATATAAACTGTATACATATCATTCTATACTGAATACAGGTATATTTTGAAAGATGTTGTTGTTGATGTGATAACACATTTTTTAATTTAGGATAATACTGTTTATTTTTATTTTACTTAAATTGTATTATTCATGTTGTCTCATATCATGCTAATACACTGCAAGCAGATGTGACTTTTTGGATCAAGAATTTATCAAGCATACTAATAGGCATTATCAGATCCTCTTTCCTATTCAGGCATCATATAACGCACAGTCACATGCAAATCCATAACCTCCACCAATAAAACATTGAAAACCTTAATATGACTACTGGCAATGTCATTATTTTCGTCACCATCCATCAATGGTTGAATTGCATAATTTTTATTTGTACATGCTACTATTGTATTATTGACTGTACATTTGTTTATTCCATGTGTAACTCTGTGTTGTTGTTTGTGTCACACTGTTTTGCTTCTTCTTGGCCAGATCGCAGTTGTAAATGAGAACTTGTTCTCAACTGGCTTATTTTGTGATTTATTTTTATTTTTATATAAAACATGCACCAAGCTTCCAATGGCTGGAGCCAAGCAACATGGTAAATAAAAAGGACCCAAATAAAACGTATGTGAAAAGATATGGTCAAAATATAAAACGTTGCTGTTATTTGTTTATCTGTTACCAGGTCAACAACCAGGTCTTCCTAACATTTGCCATAACTAGTAAGCCGTACATCCTGAATGTGTATGTGCTATAAAATATGCATGCACCTGGGCACACATGGGACGGTGGGACCACATGCCATTCTAAGTAATTGAGCCGAGAACATAATAGCTATATTATAATTAAAATCATTGACCCAAAAGAGAACACATGACCAAAGCAAGGCATGATCCATATAGAATTAAATCAACATTATTCTTAATGAGAAATATAATCTAATAAACAAATGTTTGCATAACCAAAGACATGAAAACGGTCTCCAACAATGTATTTAGCTATGTGTAAAACCTTCATATTTGCAGTAAGGTCATTGAAAATAACAATAGACAATAGTTATTAAGGGTAGTTTAGGGATAAATATATTGAAGGTTAATGAATGTTAAATATTTGTTCACAGTAGGGATTTTGAAAGAGGGCGATTAGAACCCCAAAGTAATAGTGGTAAGAAAGATCATAAAGGTTCAGGTTTAGGGGGGTAATAACTATATGGAAACCACTTTTCACACTATGTGGTTTATAAACATGTACAGACATAGAGAACTATCACATCAAGAAGGTGTAACAGGGATGAGTGGTTATTCAATGTACAACAGTAGTCTTCTGTAACAAGCAATAAGTATTACATATGGTTACATCCATCCATGACTGAATGGTTTCACAAACTCCTTTAAAGGTTTTGTAAGTAAGATGTAACAGGGCTCATTCAGCAGTCTGAATTAACCTAGAGTAACCAAAACATCAATGTTAAGAGAAGCTTGGAGATTATTCCTCAAGTAACGGACAAATAGCTGATTTACCTAACTCTGTACAGACCAAAGGATTTTCCATAGTTAGCAATCCCTAAGATTGTGTATGATAACTCTGACTCGTACGGCTGATGGTTATTGTAGATGTTAGCTACAGAGAGAGTTTACAGTATGTCAAAGAGCTTTATAAAAGGCAAAGAGAACAATGAATTGACCTACGTGACCTCAAAGAGGGTCAGCCTACTTTATGATAGAGAATGCAGGGATGTGTACTGAACTTGCGCCCATAATAAAGCAAAGTGCTCTATGGTCAAATGCATCCAAAGGCTTTAATGAAGTGGCAGCTGCATTCATATAGATGATTTCAGCATAGTCTAGCACCAGCAAGAACATAGATTGAATGATCTGCTTTGTACTATTAAGTGAGAGGCCTGACTTATTTCTATAGAAGAAGCCACTTTTTATATTCAGCTTCTTGCAACTAGGGGGCGACATTTACATTTTTGGATGAAAAACGTTCCCGTTTTAAACAAGATATTTTGTCACGAAAAGATGCTCGAATATGCATATAATTGACAGCTTTGGATAGAAAACACTCTGACGTTTCCAAAACTGCAAAGATATTGTCTGTGAGTGCAACAGAACTGATATTACAGGCGAAACCCAGATAAAAATCCAACCAGGAAGTGCCGCATTTTTTGAAACCGTCTCATGCCAATGACTCCTTATATGGCTGTGAATGAGCTACGAATGAGCTTACGTTTTCTACGTATGGTAGCATTGTGACGTCTTTTTACGCATTTCTGTTGAAGAATAGCCATAAGGGACCATATTTAGCAAGTGGTCACATGGTGTCTCCCGCAGAAAATCTTAAAATCGTAAAATACTGAGGTAGCCATTTTTCCAATCGCTTCTTATGAGAAACCAATTGCCTCGACGGATATATTATTGAATATATATGTTAAAAACACCTTGAGGACTGATCCTAAACAACGTTTGCTGTGTTTCTGTCGATATTATGGAGCTAATTTGGAAAAAAGTTTGGCGTTGTAATGGTAGCATTTTCTGGTCGATTTCTCAGCCAAGCATGATGAACAAACGGGAGCTATTTCTCCTACATAAATAATATTTTGGGAAAAAAGGAACATTTGCTATCTAACTGGGAGTCTAGTGAGTGAAAACATCCGAAGTTCTTCAAAGGTAAATTATTTAATTTGGTTACTTTTCTTATTTTCCTTTAAAATGTTGCCTGCTGCCAGCAGAGCCTAGCATAGCATTATGCCATGATAAACCCACACAAATGCTTGTCTAGCGTTGGCTGTAACGCATATTTTGAAAATCTGAGATGACAGTGTGATTAACAAGCTTGTGTTTGAATATATTTCATTTGCGATATTCATGAATAGGAAAGGTTTCTAGGGGTATTTATGTCCGTTGCATTATGCTAATTTGTTTTAGGCTATGATTACGCTCCCGGATCCGGGATTGCTAGTCGCAAAAGGTTAATTAACTAACTCATCATTTTTTTTTGAACAGTCAGCTTAACATCTATACTGATACAACATACAAGGTACAGTACATACACTTCAATCATTATAACAAATGTTGTACACTCTAGAAAACATTATTATTATTATTATAATATTTATATTTATGAAAAAACTATCTTATACAATATAGTTGTTTGTTAGACATTCTAACATATAACACAATGTCTAGATACTAAAAATGTATATGCAACATTTGAACAACTGTGATCACACTCCGGTTATGATGTATATGACATGACGATACATTTGCTGTTTTAGTATTCCTTTTTTTACTTAGATGTTTATAATCCAAAAGTATATTTTTAGAGTGGAGTGAAATATTGTTTATGTTAAACTGGAGAGAACAAGAACCTTTGGTGAATCGAAGAGTCACTGAGGTTTTATATAAAGTACTATACATATCCAGAAGGCTCGTTCTGACAATAAACAAGAAGCTTTACATTTTCAAATGAGGATGTCAAGACAGGTCCGTTCTGTAGTACTACACTATTACACTGTTATGTACTACTAATGTACTAATATCGGATGTTAAGGAATATCTATAAGGGGGAACATGTACAAGATATAACACATTCCCCACAGCATCTAAGGATGTATACACTGACACTGACATTGTATTTTGTTATGGGAAAGTAGCATAAGTATGTGTAAAGCATTTACAATTTTGTTTAAAAGTTCTGAATATGTCTCTTGTGAAAATTGAGATGGGGTACATACAGTTGAAGTCGGAAGTTTACATACACCTTAGCCAAATACATTTAAACTAAGTTTTTCACAATTCCTGACATTTAATCCCCCCCCTCCCCATTCAGCTGAAAGGGAATGTGAGGAAAATTCTAAAGAATATTTAACTTACACACATTAACAAGTCCAATACAGCAAATGAAAGATAAACATCTTGTTAATTTACCCATCTTGTCCGATTTTAAAATGTTTTACAGCGAAAACACAACATATATTTATGTTAGACCACCACCAAGTCCCCCAAAAAACGGACATTTTTCCCAGCCAAAGATGGTCACAAAAGCAGAATTAGAGATAAAATGAATCACTAACCTTTGATAATCTTCATCAGATGACACTCATATGACATCATGTTACAGAATACATTTATGTTTTGTTCGATAATATGCATATTTATATGCACAAATCTCAGTTTACATTGACGCCATGTTCAGAAATGCCTCCAAAATATCCGGAGTAATTACAGAGAGCTACGCCAGATAACAGAAATACTCATCATAAACTATGACGAAAGATATATGTTTTACATATAATTAAAGATACACTGGTTCAACCGCTGTGTCAGATTTTTTTATAAATGTTACGAAAAAAGCCTACCATGCAATAATCTGAGACGGCGCTAAGATGTAAATATATTTCTCCGCCATGTTGGGGTCAACAGAAATACGAAATGACATCATAAATATTCCCTTACCTTTGATGATCTTTCATCAGAATGCAGTACAAGGAGTCCTAGTTCCACAATAAATTGTTGTTTTGTTCCATAATGTCCATTACTAGTGTCCAATTAGCTGCTTTTGCTAGCAGGTTTAGCTCACATGTCCAAAAGCTGGCACTGGTCCAGGCGAACTCGGAAGAAATCTTCAAAAAGTTATATTCCAGGTCAAATAAACTGGTCAAACTAAGTAGAGAATCAATCTTCAGGATGTTATTTTCATATATATCCAATAAAAATTCCAACCGGAGCATTCGTTTTTGCCTGCAGAGTCATGGAACGCAGGCGATATCAACAGTAATTTGCGCAACCAGGAACTGGCATTCTGACAGTCCACTGTCCCATTCCCCTCCCATCCGGTCATACACCACACTAGAGGCTTCATTCCACGTTCTACTGACTGTTGGCATCTAGTGGAAGGCGTAGGAAGTGCGGACAAATCCAAATCTTGTTTGGATGTGGATAGGCGATGACTTAAAATTCGACTTCCACTTCCTGTTTGGAAGTTTGCCTGCCCTATGAGTCCTGTTATACTCACATACATAATTCAAGCAGTTTTAGAATCTTCAGAGTGTTTTCTATCCAATAGTAATAATAATAATAATATGCATATATTAGCATCTAGGACAGAGTAGGATGCAGTTCACTATGGGCACGCAATTCATCCAAAGAGAAAATGCTGCCCCCTATCCCTAACAGGATTTATAACCAGGTTTTTTATTGGTTACTCCCCCCTGATTACCGTATTAACCCCTCTTTCCATGTGTCTCTCCTCAGACCGGTGGTGGCTGGTCCGCTCCAGCAGTCTGAGGTGCGGAGGTTCCTCCGTCCCCTCTGGACATCGAGGGGGCACTGGCGTATACTGTGTGAGCCATCATGGACTCAAGGCATCGGGCAAGAGACCTTCAGTACCTGGTGGAGTGGGAGGGGTATGGTCCGGAGGAGAGATGCTGGGTGCCGGTGGAGGACATCCTGGATCCGTCATTACTGCAGGAATTTCACCGTCTCCATCCGGATCGTCCTGCGTCTAGTCCTCCGGGTCGTCCCCGAGGCCGGTGTAGGCGCGCAGCTGGAGCCGCGCATCAAGGGGGGGGGGGGGGTACTGTCACGACTTCCACCGAAGGTTGTCCCTCTCCTTGTTCGGGTGGCGTTCGGCGGTCGACGTCACTGGCTTTCTAGTCACCACGAACCATGTTTCATTTTACTTTTGTTTTGTTTTGTATTCATTATACACACCTGGTTTCCATTCCATAACCAATGTTCCTTATTTAACCCTCTGGCTTCCCTTTCTGTTTTGTGAGTGATTGTATTTGTCATGTGGGTTCGTTCTTGTGCTCTGGATATTTGTATTTTTCCTTGTTGGAACATTGCTTACATTTTGAGCAAATTCAGATGATTACTCATACCTGTGTCCTACTCCTGACTCCGCTTATCCATTCACCTAATCGCTGACAATAATGTCTGTGTAGCATACTGTTATTATTTTATTTGCTTCCTATTTATGTTTTCCAAAAATGTCTGGTATAGTAATTTCTTATCAGGGTCGGGAGTAAAAATATTATTGGACTGTTCATATTTGAAATGTTTAACTAAATCAAGTTAATCAGGGGATTTAGTTATTTGTGCCAGAAGGGTGTAGGCCATAATCAAACCCATGCTAACAGGCCTATATGTGCGCACTGAAGGCAGCAGCCCTAACCAGTTAGCTACCCCTGGACACGATTCAATTCAATTTTGACAGTTCATTCATAACCTTAGGATATATTTTACAGTTGTATGGCGTAGCCTAGTGGAGACCAATATTAATTGTTATTGCTCTATATACAACAACAGTTGTGGATGTGCATGGCTGCATTTCAGATACATTTTTGTACATTTGGATGGTGCAGTAATAGGACCTAGGCCTAGAGTTTGAGTGAGCGAGAGAGAAGATTATTGATAGCAAGCCCTGATCCCAATGGCTCGACTGCCCCCGCATGGAGAGAAAGAGAACTCCTTATTTTAAGGGAATAAGTTAATCAAATTAAGATCAAATTAAGATCTGACATCTGTATGGCAAGTCATGTTCAGTGTATGATTGTTTTCTGATACACTGATCCATATCAAAGCTGTGTTGAACCCGTTTAAGGAGGATGAGAGAGAGCCAACTCCTCCACCCACCTCTCCTTTCCCCCCCTCCATATCTTTCTGCATACCTTAGAAACACTTAGTATGGCTCTCCTCTTCTCTCCTACCACACTGTTCTAACACTCTTTTTAACAGCACATTCACAGTTCTTTAAAGTAGCAAGGCTAACACACACACAGACACCCACACACACTCACATAGTAAAGCCGAGAGAACCGACAAAAGCATTTCTGTTGTGGATCCCAATCCACTTTTCCACTTCATGCTCTCCCTCTCGCTTTACCTCTCCTTCCTTTGCTCTTTCTCTTTTTGCAAAACAATAAGCGAGGACTGATCATGCGTGAATGCTGACGAAGGTGTAAACTCCGCCTTTTAAAGGCTCAGTACTGAGGGGTTTTAATTAAGACACACTTAAGTTACAATAAAACTTCAATTTTACAGCCTGGCATACACATTAGCAAGCAAACAAAAATACATAGCATATCAACAGAAGTGAATTGAATTTATATTTTAATTCTATATGAATGTGTGAATCTTTTTTTACATTAGCTACATCCAACAAGTTACTGTATTCACATGACATGAATATAAAGCATATAAATTGGACTAAATAGCGCTAGCTAGAATGATTGCATATGTTCCAATCATGAGCTAACATGGAATATGCTAGCCAAAGCAAATTAACTTGCTATCTGACCATTTCACACCAGAAAAACTGCCACAAATGAGATATTATCTGTGAGTGCCCCAGAACTAATGCTACAGGCGAAACCAAGATGAAATTTCATACAGGAAATGGTCCAGATTTTGAATGCCCTGTGTTCCAATGTCTCCTTATTTGTCTGTGAATGCGCCAGGAATGAGCCTGCACTTTCTGTCGTTTCCCCAAGGTGTCTGCAGCATTGTGACGTATTTGTAGGCATATCATTGGAAGATTGACCATAAAGAGACTACATTTACCAGGTGTCCGCCCGGTGTCCTCCGTCGAAATTATTGCGTAATCTCCAGGCGCGTGTATGTTTCCATTTTGAAGAGAAGAGAAACTAAACTGCCAGGAGTGACTTATCATCGAATAGATATGTGAAAAACACCTTGAGGATTGATTCTAAACAACGTTTGCCATGTTTCTGTCGATATTATGGAGTTAATTTGGAAAAAAGTTCGCGTTTTAATGACTGAATTTTCGGGGGGTTTTCTCAGCCAAAACAAATGAACAAAACTGAGTTTTTCAAAGGTAAATGATTTTATTTGAATGCTTTTCTTGTTTTTGTGAAAATGTTGCATACTGAATGCTAAGCTTAATTCTATGCTAGCTATCAATACTCTTACACAAATGCTTGTTTAGCTATGGTTCAAAAGCATATTTTGAAAATCTGAGATGACAGTGTTGTTAACAAAAGGCTAAGCTTGAGAGCTAATATATTTATTTCATTTCATTTGCGATTTTCATGAATAGTTAACGTTGCGTTATGCTAATGAGCTTGCGGTGATAATTACACTGCTGGATACAGTTTTTTTTCGTAGCCAAACGTGATGAACAAAACGGAGCGATTTGTCCTATACAAATAATATTTTTGGAAAAACTGAACATTTGCTATCTAACTGAGAGTCTCCTCATTGAAAACATCTGAAGTTTTTCAAAGGTAAATTATTTTATTCGAATGCTTTTCTTGTTTTTGTGAAAATGTTGCATGCTGAATGCTAGGCTTAATGCTATGCTAGGCTATCAATACTCTTACACAAATGCTTGTTTAGCTATGGTTCAAAAGCATATTTTGAAAATCTGAGATGACAGTGTTGTTAACAAAAGGCTAAGCTTGAGAGCAAATATATTTATTTAATTTCATTTGCGATTTTCATGAATAGTTAACGGTAATGAGTAATGAGTAATGGTAATGGTAATGAGTTATTGAGGCTATAAATAGGATCCCGGATTGCTCGTCGCAACAGGTTAAATTGGTCCACACCTGCACAGTCGTGAAGAAGACGCAACAGCACCTCTTCCCCCTCAGGAGGTTGAAAAGGTTTGTCATAGGCCCTCAAATCTTCAAAAAGTTCTGCAGATGTACCATTGAGAGCATCTTGACTGTCTGCATCATGGCTTGGTATGGGAATAGCACAGCCCTCGATCGCATGGCACTATAGAGGGTGGTGCAGACAGGTCACTGGGTCTAGGAAATTAACCATTCAGGACCTCTATATCAGGTGGTGTGAAAGGAAGGCCCGGAAAATTGTTAGACTCCAGCCACCCAAGCGGTACCAGTACATCAAGTCGGACACCAACAGGATCCTGAACAGCTTCTATCCCCAAGCCATAAAACTGCTAAATAAATAACTAAATAGCTTTCAAAATGGCTAAACGGGACTATCTGAATTGACCCTTGTATTATATTTTTAAACTGTCTGTATGCTCACACACAGGGCCCTAAACATTCAAGCAAACAAACCCTCCAACATATGTTCACACATATAATATGCACATGAACTTAGCAAAAAAATAAACGTCCTCTCACTGTCAACTGCGTTTATTTTCAGCAAACTTAACAAGTTTAATATTTGAACTTATCAAGATTCAACAACTGAGACAATCTGAACAAGTTCCACAGACATGTGACTGACACAAATTTAATGATGTGTCCCTGAACAAAGGGGGGGTAAAAATCCAAAGTAACAGTCAGTATCTGGTGTGGCCACCAGCTGCATTAAGTACTGCAGTGATTCTCTTCCTCATGGACTGCACCAAATTTGCCAGTTCTTGCTGTGAGATGTTACCCCACTCTTCCACCAAGGCACCTGCAAGTTCCCAGACATTTCTTGGGGGGGAATGGCCCTAGCCCCCACCCTCCGATCCAAAGGGTCCCAGACGTGCTCAATGGGATTGAGATCTGGGCTCTTCGCTGGCCATGGCAGAACACTGACATTCTTGTCTTGCAGGAAATCACGCACGGCACGAGCAGTATGGCTGCGGACATTGTCATGCTGGAGTGCTCTTCAATAAAGAGTTGTGGTTTTGTTTCACCAGAGAGGATGGTTGGATTCGCATTTATCGTCAAAGGAATAAGCGTTAGTCCGAGGCCTGTACTCTGGAGCGGGATAGATTTGGAGGTGGTGGGACCGTCATGGTCTGGGACAGTGTGTCACAGCATCATTGGACTGAGCTTGTTGTCATTGCAGGCAATCTCAACACTGTGGGTTACAGTGAAGACATCCTTCTCCCTCATGTGGTACCCTCGGGTCATGTCAGGATGAGCCTTGTTGCCGGTGATGTCTGGTGAGGACCTGCCTTACAACAGGCCTACAAGCCCTCATTCCAGCCTCTCTCCGCCTATTGCGGACAGTCTGAGCACTGATGGAGGGATTGTGGCAGGTGTTGTTGCCATTCTGTACCTGTCCCGCAAGGTGTGATGTTCAGATGTACCGATCCTGTGCAGGTGTTGCTACACATGGTCTGCCACTGCAAGGATGATCAGCTGTCCATCCTGTCTCCCTGTAGCACTGTGTTCCTGGTGTAACTCAGGCAGGTGTTGTTGCCATTCTGTACCTGTCCCGCAAGGTGTGATGTTCAGATGTACCGATCCTGTGCAGGTGTTGCTACACATGGTCTGCCACTGCAAGGATGATCAGCTGTCCATCCTGTCTCCCTGTAGCACTGTGTTCCTGGTGTAACTCAGGCAGGTGTTGTTGCCATTCTGTACCTGTCCCGCAAGGTGTGATGTTCAGATGTACCGATCCTGTGCAGGTGTTGCTACACATGGTCTGCCACTGCGAGGATGATCAGCTGTCCATCCTGTCTCCCTGTAGCACTGTCTTCTGTGTCTCACAGTACGGACATTGGCCACATCTGCAGTCCTCATGCCTCCTTGCAGCATGCCAAAGGCAAGTTCACACAGATGAGCAAGGACCCTGGGCATCTTTCTTTTGGTGTTTTTCAGAGTCAGTAGAAAGGCCTCTTTAGTGTCCTAAGTTTTCATAACTGTGACCTTCATTGCCTACCGTCTGTAAGCTGCTCCACAGGTGCATGTTCATTAATTGTTTATGGTTCATTGAACAAGCATGGGAAACAGTGTTTAAACCCTTGACAATTTAGATCTGTGAAGTTATTTGGATTTTTACAAATTATCTTTGAAAGATAGGTGTAACGACGTTCTTCGTTTGTCGAAAAAGAGGACCGAAATGCCGCGCGGTTTTTACTCATGTCTTTAATGAATGAAAATAGCGATACATGAAATAACTTATGAATACAAAAACAACAAACGGAACGTGAAACCTATTACAGCCTATCTGGTGAACACTACACAGAGACAGGAACAATCACCCACGAAATACAAAGTGAAACTCAGGCTACCTAAATACGGTTCCCCATCAGAGACAACAAGAATCACCTGACTCTGATTGAGAACCGCCTCCGGCAGCCAAGCCTAACTAGACACACCCCTAATCATTAGCAATCCCAAATCCTATAAAACCCCAATACGAAACACAACACATAAACCCATGTCACACCCTGGCCTGACCAAAATATATAACGAAAACACAAAACACTATGACCAAGGCGTGACAGAACCCCCCTAAGGTGCGGACTCCCGGATGCACCTCAAAACCATAGGGAGGGTCCGGGTGGGCGTCTGTCCATGGTGGCGGCTCCGGCTCGGGACGTGGACCCCACTTCATTAATGTCCTAGTTCCTCCCCTTTGCGTCCTGGGATAATCCACCCTCGCCGCCGACCATGGCCTAATAGTCCTCACCCAGAACCCCACTGAACTGAGGGGCAGCTCGGGACTGAGGGGCAGCTCAGGACAGAAGCAGCTCGGGACTGAGGGGAAGCTCGGGACTGAGGGGTAGCTCGGGACTGAGGGGCAGCTCGGGACTGAGGGGCAGCCCGGGACTGAGGGGCAGCCCGGAACTGAGGGGAAGCCCAGTACTGAGATGAAGCTCAGGCAGGTAGTAGGCTCCGGTAGATCCTGGCTGGCTGGCGGATCTGGAAGATTCTGGTTGACTAGCAGATCTGGAAGATTCTGGTTGACTGGCAGATCTGGAAGAGACTGGTTGACTGGCAGATCTGGAAGAATCTGGTTGACTGGCAGATCTAGAAGAATCTGTTTGACTGGCAGATCTAGAAGATCATGACTGACTGGCGGATCTAGCTGCTCTATGCAGACTGACAGCTCTGGCTGCTTCATACAGACTGACAGCTCTGGCTGCTTCATGCAGACTGACAGCTCTGACTGCTCCATGCAGGCTGACAGCACCCTGCAGACTGGCAGCTCATTGCAGACTGACAGCTCCTTGCAGACTGGCAGCTCTTTACAGACTGGCAGCTCCTTGCAGACTGACAGCTCTTTGCAGACTGACAGCTCTGGATGCTTCATGCAGACTGTCAGCACTGACTGCTCCATGCAGGCTGACAGCACCCTGCAGACTGGCAGCTCCTTGCAGACTGACAGCTCCTTGCAGACTGACAGCTCCTTGCAGACTGGCAGCTCTTTACAGACTGGCAGCTCCTTGCAGACTGGCAGCTCTTTGCAGACTGACAGCTCTGGCTGCTTCATGCAGACTGACAGCACTGACTGCTCCATGCAGGCTGACAGCACCCTGCAGACTGGCAGCTCAGGCTGTTCCGAACAGGCAGGAGGCTCCGGCAGCGCTGTAGAGGAGGAAGGCTCTGATAGCGCTGAACAGGCGGGAGACTCCGACAGCGCAGGAGGGAAGGAAGGCTCTGGCTGTGCTGAACAGGCGAGGCGCACAGAAGGCCTGGTGCGTGGTGCTGGAACTGGTGCTACAGGATCGAGGACACGCACAGGAAGCCTGGTGCGGGGAGCTGCTACCGGAGGACTGGTGTGTGGAGGTGGCTCTGGATAGACTGGACCGTGCAGGCGCACTGGAGCTCTTGAGCACCGAGCCTGCCCAAGCTTACCTGGCTCGATGCCCACTCTAGCCCGGCCAATACAAAGGGCTGGTATGAACCGCACCGGGCTATGCACCCGCACTGGAAACACCGTGCGCTCCATAGCATAACACGGTGTCTGCCCGGTCTCTCTAGCCCACCGGTAAGCACAGGGAGTTTGCGCAGGTCTCCTACCTGGCATAGCCATACTCCCTTTAAGCCCCCCCCCAATAATTTTTTGGGGCTGCTTTTCGGGCTTCCATCCGCGTCGCCGTGCTGCCTCCTCATACCAGCGCCTCTCCGCTTTAGCCGCCTCTAGTTCCTCCTTGGGGCGGCGATATTCACCAGGCTGAGCCCAGGGTCCTTTTCCGTCCAGTTCTTCTTCCCATGTCCAATTCTCCAAGTGGTGCAGCCTCTCCCACTGCAGCTGCTCCTCACGATTAACAGGGAGAGTTGGCTCAGGTCTGACTCCTGACTCAGCCACTCTCCCTCTGAGCCCTCCCCCAATCAATATTTGGGGTGACTTTCGGTTTTTGCTCTGCGCCGCCGTGTCTGTTTCTCCAACTCCATTCGCCTATAGCCCTCTTCGCACTGTTCCAGCGAATCCCAGGCGGGCTCACGCAGTCTCTCTGGGTCGGCCGCCCACCTGTCTATTTCATCCCACGTCGTATACTCCAGATATTCTCCCGGCTGATCCCAGGGTCCTTCTCCGTACAATTCATCCTCCTTGCGCTGCTCCTGCTGTCGCTGCCTGTTACCATGCCACTCGGTCCGTGTGTGGTGGGTGATTCTGTAACGACGTTCTTCGTTTGTCGAAAGAGAGGACCGAAATGCCGCGCGGTGGTTACTCATGTCTTTAATGAATGAAAATAGCGATACATGAAATAACTTATGAATACAAAAACAACAAACGGAACGTGAAACCTATTACAGCCTATCTGGTGAACACTACACAGAGACAGGAACAATCACCCACGAAATACAAAGTGAAACTCAGGCTACCTAAATACGGTTCCCCATCAGAGACAACAAGAATCACCTGACTCTGATTGAGAACCGCCTCAGGCAGCCAAGCCTATCAGAGTCAGGTGATTCTTGTTGTCTCTGATGGGGAACCGTATTTAGGTAGCCAAGCCTAACTAGACACACCCCTAATCATTAGCAATCCCAAATCCTATAAAACCCCAATACGAAACACAACCAATAAACCCATGTCACACCCTGGCCTGACCAAAATATATAACGAAAACACAAAACACTATGACCAAGGCGTGACAATAGGGTCCTGAAAAATTGACTTTTCTTTTTTTGCGGAGATTACATTTATACTGACTCTACACACATGCACACCCACTCCCATACAATTATCATATACACTGCTGTTCATATATTCTGAAGCTCAATCACCTTACCCCTACACATATCTACCTCAAACACTCCAATATCCCTGCACATCGTAAATATATAGCAACATATTACATTGTGGTGGTTATAGCATGGGTGAGTCCATCTCGTATCTCGCAAAGGATAATGGGATAGATCAAAAGTAGTTTGTGTAGGCCTCCTGAGTGGTTCAGTGGACTAATGCACTGCATTGCAGTTGCTAGCTGTGCCACTAGAGATCCTGGTTCGAGTCCAGGCTCTGTTGCAGCCGGCTGCGACTGGGAGACCCATGGGGCGGTGCGCAATTGACCCAGCATTTTCTTTGTTAGGGGATGGTTTGGCTGGCAGGGATGTCCTTGTCCCATCATGCGCTAGCAATTCCTGTAGCGGGCTGGGTGTACAGTGTTTCCTTTGACACATTGGTATGGCTGGCTTCTGGGTTAAGTGAGCATTGTGTCAAGAAGCAGTGTGGCTTGGTTGGGTTGTGTTTCGGATGGCTCTCAACCTTGCCTTTTCCGAGTCCGTACGGACTTGTAAAAGTTTTTTTTTTTTTTAAATGTTTGAATGCAAAAGGCTGTGAAACATTCAAAAATATCACCTGTGTGACATTGTCTGCTGAAGCCCATTTATGCCTGAAAACCATCAAAATAAGTCTAAACTTTAACCTCTTAGAACTCCTGCTCTATACTGCCCCTGTTGGAGAAAGTGCGTACCCATAGTAAACTGAAAATATTTTTACCCAAAATTGCTAATATATGCATATAAAAATTATTATTGAATAGAAAACACTCTAAAGTTTCTAAAACCGTTTAAATTATGTCTGTATGTAAAGCAGAAGTCTCAGGAGAGCCATTCTCCCAAACACTCTGTCAACAATGGAAAAGTTGGGTCTACTTTGACGTCATCGCCAACACCCTTCCCAGGCAGCTACGGATCCAGGAACAGTCTCTGTCAGTTCAGCGCGATGTCTGCTTTCGAATGGCGCGTTCACTGTGAGAATCGCACGAGCCCTGCACCTTTGGCGCGCGAAATTCCGCGTGTCCCTCTCAAAACCGGGCACTCTATTCCGCACGGCCGATTTGGAGTACGTCTTTTTCCAACATGCAGCATTCGAAGCCGGTTTGTCTGTTAGCGCTGTCCTTTGTTCTACATGCTAAAAACATCATAAAGCTCGATTTTGCACATCGTTTGACCAGTTTAATCGACATATAATATGTAAATTGGAAGTTTTAATGCGCAGAGTGCTGGACCAGAAGTCATTTTTGATGCATTCCAGCTGAAGCTGTTAGCATATGCTAATACAGGGACACACAACGTGAAACCAAACGATGTATTGGGTAAGTATGACTCCTTCTACGTCTTCTGATGGAAGAACATCAAAGGTAAGGGAATATTTATGTGGTTATTTTGGGTTTCTGTGGACTCCAAACGTACTGCTAATATCGGAGCGCCGACTCCTAGTATAGCCAAGTGAACGATGTCTGTAACTTTAAAAATAAATGTAATACAGCGGTTGCATTAAGAAGAAGTGTATCTTTGTAACTATATGTAGAACATGTATATTTAGTCATGTTTATTCAAATCAAATCAAATTTTTATTTGTCACATACACATGGTTAGCAGATGTTAATGCGAGGTAGCGAAATGCTTGTGCTTCTAGTTCCGACAATGCAGTGATAACCAACAAGTAATCTAACTAACAATTCCAAAACTACTGTCTTACACACAGTGTAAGGGGATAAGGAATATGTACATAAGGATATATGAATGAGTGATGGTACAGAGCAGCATACAGAAGATGGTATCGAGTACAGTATATACATTACATTTACATTTAAGTCATTTAGCAGACGCTCTTATCCAGAGTGACTTACAAATTGGTGCATTCACCTTATGACATCCAGTGGAACAGTAGTGCATCTAAATCTTTTAAGGGGGGAGGGGTGAGAGGGATTACTTTATCCTATCCTAGGTATTCCTTAAAGAGGTGGGGTTTCAGGTGTCTCCGGAAGGTGGTGATTGACTCCGCTGTCCTGGCGTCGTGAGGGAGTTTGTTCCACCATTGGGGGGCCAGAGCAGCGAACAGTTTTGACTGGGCTGAGCGGGAACTGTACTTCCTCAGTGGTAGGGAGGCGAGCAGGCCAGAGGTGGATGAACGCAGTGCCCTTGTTTGGGTGTATGGTGTGGGGTATACATATGAGATGAGTATGTAGACAAAGTAAACAAAGTGGCATAGTTAAAGTGGCTAGTGATACATGTATTACATAAGGATGCAGTCGATGATGTAGAGTACAGTATATACGTATGCATATGAAATGAATAATGTAGGGTAAGTAACATTATATAAGGTAGCATTGTTTAAAGTGGCTAGTGATATATTTACATAATTTCCCATCAATTCCCATTATTAAAGTGGCTGGAGTTGGGTCAGTGTCAATGACAGTGTGTTGGCAGCAGCCACTCAATGTTAGTGGTGGCTGTTTAACAGTCTGATGGCCTTGAGATAGAAGCTGTTTTTCAGTCTCTCGGTCCCAGCATTGATGCACCTGTACTGACCTCGCCTTCTGGATGATAGCGGGGTGAACAGGCAGTGGTTCGGGTGGTTGATGTCCTTGATGATCTTTATGGCCTTCCTGTAACATCGGGTGGTGTAGGTGTCCTGGAGGGCAGGTAGTTTGCCCCCGGTGATGCGTTGTGCAGACCGCACTACCCTCTGGAGAGCCTTACGGTTGAGGGCGGAGCAGTTGCCGTACCAGGCGGTGATACAGCCCGCCAGGATGCTCTCGATTGTGCATCTGTAGAAGTTTGTGAGTGCTTTTGGTGACAAGCCGAATTTCTTCAGCCTCCTGAGGTTGAAGAGCCGCTACTGCGCCTTCTTCACGACGCTGTCAGTGTGAGTGGACCAATTCAGTTTGTCTGTGATGTGTCTGCCGAGGAACTTAAAACTTGCTACCCTCTCCACTACTGTTCCATCGATGTGGATAGGGGGGTGTTCCCTCTGCTGTTTCCTGAAGTCCACAATCATCTCCCTAGTTTTGTTGACGTTGAGTGTGAGGTTATTTTCCTGACACCACACTCCGAGGACCCTCACCTCCTCCCTGTAGGCCGTCTCGTCGTTGTTGGTAATCAAGCCTACCACTGTTGTGTCGTCCGCAAACTTGATGATTGAGTTGGAGGCGTGCGTGGCCACGCAGTCGTGGGTGAACAGGGAGTACAGGAGAGGGCTCAGAACGCACCCTTGTGGGGCCCCCGTGTTGAGGATCAGCGGGGAGGAGATGTTGTTGCCTACCCTCACCACCTGGGGGCGGCCCGTCAGGAAGTCCCGTACCCAGTTGCACAGGGCGGGGTCGAGACCCAGGGTCTCGAGCTTGATGACGAGCTTGGAGGGTACTATGGTGTTGAATGCCGAGCTGTAGTCGATGAACAGCATTCTCACATAGGTATTCCTCTTGTCCAGGTGGGTTAGGGCAGTGTGCAGTGTGGTTGAGATTGCATCGTCTGTGGACCTATTTGGGTGGTAAGCAAATTGGAGTGGGTCTAGGGTGTCAGGTAGGGTGGAGGTGATATGGTCCTTGACTAGTCTCTCAAAGCACTTCATGATGACGGAAGTGAGTGCTACGGGGCGGTAGTCGTTTAGCTCAGTTAGCTTAGCTTTCTTGGGAACAGGAACAATGGTGGCCTTCTTGAAGCATGTGGGAACAGCAGACTGGTATAGGGATTGATTGAATATGTCCGTAAACACACCGGCCAGCTGGTCTGCGCATGCTCTGAGGGCGCGGCTGGGGATGCCGTCTGGGCCTGCAGCCTTGCGAGGGTTAACACGTTTAAATGTCTTACTCACCTCAGCTGCAGTGAAGGAGAGACCGCATGTTTTCGTTGCAGGCTGTGTCAGTGGCACTGTATTGTCCCGGGAAAAAAGTTAATTAGTCTGCCTGGGAGCAAGACATATCCTGGTCCGTGACTGGGCTGGGTTTCTTCTTGTAGTCCGTGATTGACTGTAGACCCTGCCACATGCCTCTTGTGTCTGAGCCATTGAATTGAGATTCCACTTTGTCTCTGTACTGACGCTTAGCTTGTTTAATAATAGCCTTGCGGAGGGAATAGCTGCATTGTTTATATTCGGACATGTTACCAGACACCTTGCCCTGATTAAAAGCAGTGGTTCGCGCTTTCAGTTTCACGCGAATGCTGCCATCAATCCACGGTTTCTGGTTTGGGAATGTTTTTATCGTTGCTATGGGAACGACATCTTCAACGCACGTTCTAATGAACTCGCACACCGAATCAGCGTATTCGTCAATATTTTTATCTGACGCAATACGAAACATGTCCCAGTCCACGTGATGGAAGCAGTCTTGGAGTGTGGAGTCAGCTTGGTCTGACCAGCGTTGGACAGACCTCAGCGTGGGAGCCTCTTGTTTTAGTTTCTGCCTGTAGGCAGGGATCAGCAAAATGGAGTATAAATATTGCTTGTTATCTGACGTTATCTGTCGGAGCTATCATCATTTCTCCTGACATTTGAGTAGCATGTTTTTTTTAAAAATGTTGTCAACCGAGATTTATGGATATTATATAGCATATTATTGAAAAAAAAAAAAATGTACTGTGTAACATGTAATATTACTGTCATCTGATGAAGATTTTCAAAAGGTTAGTGAATTATTTATTTTTTAATCCTACTTTTAAATTTTATTTTTTCTGGGACAAAATGGCCGCCGCCTGCCTTTTATTTCGGTGGTGATCTAATATAAATATGTGCTATGTTTCCGCCGTAAAACATTTTAGAAATCTGACTTGCTGGGTAGATAAACAACTTGTTTATGTTTCATTTGAGCTATTTTACTTGTTAATGTGTGGAGGTTAAATATTTTTAGGAATATTTTTTCGCATTGTGTGTTATGCTAATGAGCTTGAGCCCTAGTCACGAACCCGCATACGGTATTGGTGGACTATGAGGTTAAACACCAAATCTGTCAATAATGTTTATTTTTTTTGGTGTGAACTTAGTCTTTTTTTTAAAGCTCCATTTTACATCTAGATAAGGATGTTTGTGCTGACCAGGCATTATTTCTGTAGTGTGACAATGGGCATGAAAGCTAGCATAAATCTGACCATCCTAGATTGCTAGCTGAGTCAGTCATTAAAACAATGCTGCTAACCAACCAGCTACCTACTTAGTGCTGCAAACATAATGTTGAACGCTTCCAACAACAGCTAGCTAGCAAGCTTTAGTGCTTGCTAATGCTAACACTATTTTGAGTTTTCATGAAGAGGCTGTTTTGCATTGAGTCATTGCAGTAGCTTCCCGCTGCTGTGCTCAGCTGACACAACGATACAAAGTAACTTTAGTGATCATGGAGAAACATGACGATCTACAGACCAATTTCTGATAACAGTCCCTCCTAATTTTGGGACTGCATGCTTACAACTTCAAGGTAATTTAAACAAGCTAAGAAAGCTTTTTATGCCAGTAACAGTAGAGCTAGCTATGTCAGTAAGATGGCTGGCTACAACAGCTAAGCAGCTGATCAAGTCACTACACTGGCAAACGACATCGGTGCACATGTGTTTTGCAGGAGATAGCCATTGCTTTGTTAAAATGTTCTAAACTACACTGAACAAAAATATAAATGCAACAAGCAACAATTACTAAGATTTTACTGAATTACAGTTCATATTAGGAAATATGTCAATTTAAATAAGTAAATTAGGCCCTAATCTATGGATTTCACATGACTGGGAATACAGATATCTGTTGGTCACAGATACCTTAAAAAAAGGTTGGGTCGTGGATCTGAAAACCAGTCAGTATCTGGTGTGACCATCTTTCCCTCTTGCAGCGTGACACATCTCCTTTGCATAGAGTTGATGAATGTGGCCTGTGGAATGTTGTCCCACTCCTCTTCAATGGCTGTGCAAAGTTACTGGATTTTTGCGGGAAATGGAACACGCTGCGGTACACATCGATCCGAAACATTCCAAAACATGGGTGACATGTCTGGTGAGTATGCAGGCCATGGAGGAATTGGGGGATTTTCAGCTTCCGGGAATTGTGTACAGATCCTTGCAACATAGGGCGGTGCATTATCATGCTGAAACAGGTGATGGCGGAGGATGAATGGCACGGCATTGGGCCTCAGATCTCATCACAGTATTTCTGTGCATTCAAATTGTCATCAATAAGATGCAATTGTGTTCATTGTCTGTAGTTTATGCCTGCCTATACCATAACCCCACCGCCACCATGGGGCATTCTGTTCACAACGTTGACATCAGCAAACCACTTGCCCACACGATGCCATCTACGGTGTCTGCCATCTGCCCTGTACTGTTGAAACCGGTATTCATCCATGAAGAATACACTTCTCCAGCATGTCAGAGGCCATTGAAAAGTAGCATTTGCCCACTGAAGTTGTTTACAACACCGAACTGCAGTCAGGTCAAGACCCTGGTGAGGACGACGAGCACGCAGATGAGCTTCCTTGAGATGTTTTCTGACAGTTTGTGCAGAAATTCTTTGGTTGTACAAACTCACAGTTTTATCAGCTGTCTGGATGGCTGGTCTCAGACGATCCCGCAGGTGAAGAAGCCAGATGTGGAGGTCCTGGGCTGGCATGGTTACACGTGGTCTGCAGTTTTGAGGCCGGTTGGACGTACTGACAAATTCTTTAAAACAACGTTGGAGGTGACTTATGGTAGAGAAATTAACATAAAATGATCTGGCAACAGCTCTGCTGGAAATTCCTGCAGTCAGCATGCCAATTGCGTGCTCCCTAAAAACTTGACGCATCAGTGGCATTGTTCCCATTTTTTAATGGGGGATGCTTGGGCATATTCAAATTAGAAAATTAGTTCCATGTTCTACAAGACAGATCGGTTGAGGGATGAGCTTCGTGTAGGAGTAACATCATCTGATGTAAAACAATGGGCACTTCATACTTCCTCAGAACTCTAAACCTTGCCCAGTTACCAAGGGTCCAACAAAACATTTCTGTGAAGAGACTTCTGTGAAGAGACTCGGAACACCTTGTCACCCTTTCTCACTTTTGTGGCATTTCACAAAAGCACACTCCCTTCTTTTGCTCAATCTGCGCAAAAGGAAGAAAAAAACGGACTTGCATTTGCAGTTGCCATGGAAATGGATACAGGGCCTGCAGCAACGTCTCAGCTAGTGGTGTTTGATTTAAATGGTTTATTGCAATTACATGTGTAGAGACTGGGGCATCAGGGTAGCCTAGTTAGAGAGTTG